>NC_061114.1:32485838-32542191 GCF_002878395.1 Capsicum annuum
ACAGTATTAGGAACTGAATGTCAATAGATTGAGAAAGTGATATAGTTACGAACAGGACAGCGAGGGCATTGTTGTCGTGTATCTTCATTTAAAGTATCCATATTACAAGAAACCTCTTTCTATTTGAAACCTGGGTTTTTATTTGAAATTAGCTTCAACTGAAACTTATATTGCATTTGTTAGTACTGTTTCTTGTTAAACTTTGAATAAGGTATGAAGTTCTATTTAGAGGCAACTATGTCTTCGTGTTGCTTTAGTTTTTTTGTTAGTAACGTTTCTATCTAATACTCGGATTTACTTCTTGTTAAGATATTTTATGAGGTTTTTCGCCAAGTTGGTAGCAGGATTTCTTCTTTTAGGTAATGTTTGCATATACAAATAGAGCAACATATTTAATTTCCATTCTCAGATCATCTAAGATTTGATAATTTGAAAATATAGTGTTGGTGAAGCTTGTTATATATATATATATATATATATATATATATATATATTTGATCAAGTGCTTGCTACATCATTTATCAATGTAAAAAAGGTTGTGTTGCAAATGCAGGACTTAAGGAAATTTTCCATGTTCTTTAAGTCCACACAGTGTTGAATTGATATAAATTTACAGTTGCATTGACCTTGTAATGGGTAAAATTTTGCAGAAATTCTTAAATGGGGGAGTAGATGTACCTCTTACTACGGTCTTCGAAGCGATACATAGGAAGAAAAATCCAGACGGTACAAAAGCAGAGTGGGTCGAACCGCATGCTAAGGATGCATATGTAAGCTAATAAATATTTTATATATTATTTTCTTATTATTCAACTTAGTTTGCTTACTTAATGACAATTAATTTTCTTTCAAGAGGGATTTCAAAAAAGTATTGAAGATTGGCGTCAAACTCAACCTACTTTAGAAGATGGTACCATGGTCCAACCATCGCCTGCTAATATGACTAGAATATGGACAAATGTGGTAGGTGGTCCAAAGAAGGGTACAACTTACGGGCTTGAAGATAGTCAATCCTTGAGTAGTTCTTCCCCAAAGTTGCCCAATTCCGCTTCAATTTCGCAAAATGCGGAAGAAATAAAAGGAATGAGAACAAAAATTGAAGAGTTGACGCAACACTGTGCAAAATTTGCCAAGTTTGAGGCGTTCGTCAAAAAGCATATGCCGCAAGTATTTGAGGATGGGGAAGATAGTGAATCAGATGATTAGATTACATTGTAGTGGTTGGTTCTTATTTATGACTGTGGCATTTAGACTTAAACTATTACAATTGGTGTTTGTTTTGGATTTTGATGTTTAGAATTATCTTGAAATGCTTATACTATTTGATTCCGCAATTTGTTTTGGATGTTTCAAAGTGGTTGAATTTTTAAGTTTCGATTTTATTTGTAACTTTTAAATTCTAGTTTGAACAGGATTGGAAATAATTTATTTATTAAATAATTTTTAATAAATATTCCGACTACATTGGTCGGAAAGTTTATATTTAATTATTTATTAATATTCCGACCATAGTAGTCGAAAAAATTTTATTTATTAAATAATTTTTAATAAATATTCCAACTACATTAATCGAAAAAATTTTATTTATTAAATAATTATCTATTAATATTCCGACAACAGTAGTCGGAAATTTTTATTTATTAAATAAGTTTTAAGAATAATTCCGACAACATTGGTCGGAAAGTTTTTATTTATTAAATAAATATTTATTAATTTTCTGACAACAGTAGTCGGAAAGCTTTTATTTATTAAATAATTTTTAATAAATATTCTGACTACATTGGTCAAAAATTTTATATTTATTAAATAATTATTTTTGATGGTTAATCTAATTTTTTTGACTGTAGGAGTCGAAAATTTTCAACCAAAGTGGTCGGAATTCTTTTTCCAACAAGGTAGTTTCCGAATACCACTATATAGTCAGAATTTGATCGGAAATACCCTATTTTCTGACTACTTTCTGACCACATGAGCTGTCGAAAAATACTGAATTTCTGGTAGTGAATCTTACGACAAATTCGAAGGAAATTCGCGTAATAATCGTTATCCAAGCTCTCCAAATCACCCACAAGATTTAATCCTAAGCTTTCTCAAAATTTACGGTTTAAGAAATAGATGAAGGAGGGTGAAAATGGATCAAAAGGGGGTATTTATACCCTTCCCACGTATTCCGATCTCAAAATCGCAACCCGTGGATCCTTATTCGCAATACTCGGCTAAAGGACCAGAAATTGCGCTTACGACATGGCCATCGCGATTGTGCTATATGTGTGTCTGCCAGGTTAAGTCTTGTTGGCAGCATGATGTCACGACCCAAATCAGGGCCTGGTCGTGGCGGGTATCTCAAGTCCAACAAAGACCAGAGACAACCGCCTACGCCAATTAAAACAAAACACAATACCCCCAACATCAGATGAATTTTGATCATATAAAAAGATATCATAATATAGGCTCGAATAATTTAAGACATGTCTAGAATTGATAACTGGCCAAACAGCAAACCCACATTACCACTCAAGTTCATAGTAATCCATAAAGCCTTCTAAACAAAACCAAAATCAATAAAGTGTCGGGACATGCCCCTGATCCTGACAATGAAAATGTTAATGATAATATAAACTCTAAATTATAATCTATGAATTAAAACTAATGAAATGTCCAAATCTTTTGAAAAATGGAAGATCACCACTTCACGACCAACGCCCGACGAACCGAACCGATCTACCTAACTCTGAGTCAGAAAAGTAGAAGTATCTTCGATGTCTGCATCGCGTGGGGATATAGCATTCGAAGATGGTTAATGGGTTGATCACTAGCATTAACTCAAGGATAGGGTATAAAATAAAGCCAAGTCAAATCAAATTCAAAAGCTATGTGAGCATCATCATATACATACATAAATAACATGTGACTGGGAACAAGGCTTAGCATGAACTTTAAAACTTTATGCTGGATCGTGTAGCTCAACTATCATAATATAAGAAGGCACCCACAGGCTATATAGGTCTAGCTCTCCCCTATCTAGAAGGCCCCTAGTGCGTTTAGCCGCATGAACTAGAGAATGTACATATGCTCCGTTGGGGACTCGAATCTCCTGGCATACCAAGGTAACTTATGAACCCAATCATGTGATATAATGTGGGGGACTCAAACCTTCCAATCATGTAATAAGGGGGACTCAAACTACACAGTCATTTAGACCCTCGCGTTGGCAATCGTGGTTTCAAGTATTGGTCCTTCGGGACCTCCACTTTCACAACTTATCTACACAACCCTTATTAAAGCCCAATTAAATCATTTATCATACATTCCCAATCATTGAACCATAATACCCATTAGCCAAACATTGTTGGTATCGTCGTACAAACTACACTTGCAAGGTAACATTAACATGCCAAATAATTATCATTACTTGGGAAATTCATAACCCCCTCCTCCCCTCGGTTTAATTATACATTATCTTGGGAAATTACACTACCCCATAAGGTTCAATTCAAAATCATTATACTTCATTAAATTCTCACATTATGCAATATTCAATAGTAGTTCAATGTGCATACTTTTCATATTCAAAACCAATTTCACAATATGGGGTTAAGGTCATTACCAGTTCAATTGTCAATACTCACAAAATTTGGGTAATTCACAATCACATAGTTTGTTCACCATACCCATGAATCAAATTGGTTTCAAAACCACCATTTAAAATATAACCAATACATATACAATCATGAAACATCACATAAATAAAAATCATGCAAAACCCTCAACCCATGTTCAAAACCAACATCAAAACCATATGAATAATACTTTAAAACACATGTTCTTAGATAATTAACAATTTGGGAAGAGTAACATGCCTGAAATACCCAAGATTATGGAGAAAATCCAACCCTTGAGGTTCTACTTTACGCACTACCTAGAAACCCTAAGTATGAATGCTTGAGAGACTTGAGAGAAAAGAAAGAATGTTTGGATTATATTATTGATGAAATAGGGTCACCAAGTATGTTTATAGGTCGTGGGTTATTATTGGAATAAGAGAGAAATGTCTAAAATACCCCTATTTAAAACCTAAAAAATAAATCATCAGTAGTTCAGGTCTTATAAAGACTCATTATGACTCGTCTCCATGAGTTATTATCAAGACAGCGTCACTAGGCACACACACACTATTGACCTTATGAATCGTATAAAATGGCCCGTAATAGGACCCTACGACTCGTAGTATCCAGTCGTAGTAAATGCAGAAACTATTTAAGTATACACTAGACATCCTATAATTTGGACATAATGACTTGTCATAGGTCTTTACTACTCGTAACCTCAAGTCGTAATCATGACAGAAACTCAATCATCATTCACTGGACACCTTGCAACTAGGGTCATATAACCCGTCAAGACACCATACGACGTACAGGGTAAGTCATAGTCAGAACATTGAGGATAAAATTTTAGAAATTTTTCCAAGGACCAAGAATCCAGGTTGTTTCCATCTCCCCACATTAGATCAGTCATCCTCGAATGATGGGACAAGGTTCCATTAGCATGATTTATCATGAGTACACCCATGCTTACCTTTAACAAAGACAGAAAACAAAGATATTAAGGAATACACATACCTCATACACAATTATCTGAAGCAGGAAACAAGAAAGAATACTTGGAATTCATATCCTATTCAGCTTCCCAAGTGGCCTCTTCAACCTTTTGGTTCCTCCATAGAACCTTTACCGAAGCCACATCCTTGGTCCGCAACCGGCGGACTTGCCGATCCAAAAATCTAAACCAGGACTTTCTCATAGGACAATGAATCCAAAATACCCACACCTTCGAATGGAACCACCAATAAATAATCAGCCACGAACTTCCTCAACATTGAAACATGAAAGATCGGATTAATAGAGCCTAAGCTAAAAGGAAACTCTAATTCATATGCAATATTACTAACCCTCCTCAAAACTAAAAACAAACCAATATAACAGGGATTGAGCTTCCCCTTATTCCCAAACCACATCATTCCCTTCATAGGAGACACCTTCAAGAACTCCGAGTCACCAACATTAAACTCCAACTCCCTTTGTCTGACATTCGTGTAGGACTTTGGGCAACTTTGGGCGGTCTTAAGCCTGCCCCAAATTACCTTCACCTTCTTCATGGCATGGTGAACCAAATCAAGACCAAATAACTCAGCCTAACTAACTTTGAGCCACCCAATAGGAGAATGACACCTCCTACCATACAAAGCCTTAAACAGAGCCATACCAATGCTAGAGTGATAATTAGTGTTGTAGGCAATTTCTATAAGAGTCAAGTGATCAACCCCACAAGATCAGAGAATATCCTCCAATGTCTGATTAGTTACTGCGGGTGGAGAGCGGTACTAAGGCTCACTTTAGTCCCCAAACCTTTATTAAAAGAGTGAAAAATGCAATGAAAACTGAGTACCTTGATCAGAGATAATAGAAACAAGCAAACCAAGAAACTTTACAATCTTTTAAATAAACAACTTTGCATAGTCTTCGGCAGAGTAATTAGTTCTCATAGGCAAGAAGTAAGTAGACTTAGTAATCCTATCAATGATGATCCAAATAGAATAAAACTAATTTTGAAATCGTGGAAGACTAGTAACAAAATCCATATTAATTATTTCCTATTTCCACACAAGCAGCTCAATTTCTTGAAATAATCCACTAGCCTCAAGTGCTCCACTTTCACTTGTTGACACACCATGAACTTAGCCACAAAATTAGCCACATCCTTCTTCATGTCATTCCACCAATATATTTCCTTCAAGTCGTGATACATCTTTTTTTAATCTTGGATGAACAATGTACCTCTTCTTATAAGGCTCAACCAATATTCTTTCTCGTAGCCCTTCAAAACCAAGAATGCACAATCTACCCTAGTACTACAAGATACCATAGCCACCAATCTTGAAGGGCATAACTCTATGTTGACCCATATCATCCTTAATCCGCATCAATATAGGGTCCAATAACTGCTTCTCTTTCACCTCAGCAACAAGAGATGACTTCGCCACCTCTTGCACAAGAACCCCACCATTTTCAGAGTCCAAAAGATGAAATCTAAGATTAGCCAAACAGTGAATATTCTTTACTAATTCTTACTTCTCCTCATTCACATGAGATAAGCTTCCCATAGACAACTTGGAAAGAGTATCAGCAACCACATTAGCCTTACCTGGATGATAATGAAGACTTATATCGTAGTCTTTGAGCAAATCAAGCCATATCCTTTGCCTGAGATTCAACTCATTATGGGTAAATATATATTGTAAGCTTTTATGATATCAGAAGATGTCAACATAGACCTCATACAAATAGTGAAGACAAATCTTTAAAGCAAAGACCACAACCAATAATTCCAAATAATGAGTTAGATAATTCTTCTCATGCGCCTTCAACTACCAAGATGCATATTCAATAACCTTTCCATGCTGCATCAGCACACAATCCAATCCTACCTGAGATGCATCACAATAAATAACAAAGCCATCGGTACTCTCAGGTAGAGTCAAAACTAGAGCCAAAGTCAACTTATCTTTAAACTTCTCAAAACTACCCTCACAATCATTAGACCATGTAAACTTTACCTTATTTTGAGTCAACTTGTTCAATGGGGCAGCAATATAAGAGAAGCTTTCCACAAACCTCCTATAGTGGCCGGCTAAACCCAAGAAGCTTTGAATTTCGATTGGAGTCGTGGGTCTAAGGCACTTCTTAACCACCACAACTTTATATAGATCCACCATGATCCCTTCACTATAAACAACATGACCCAGATAGGTCACAACATTTAATCCGAACTCATATTTAGAGAAGTTTGCATGCAACTGCTGATCTCTTAAGGTTTGCAACACAAGGCAGAGGTGTTCATCATGATACACTTCACTCTGAGAATACACCAAAATATCATCAATAAATACAATTACAAACAATTCTAAGAACTAATGAAATACTTATATCATAAGATCCATATATGTTATTGGGGTATTAGTCAAATCAAAGGATATCACAAAAACTCAAAATGACCACACCGGGTTTGAAAAGCAGTCTTAGGGATATCCACTTCCCTACTCAATAACTGATGGTAACCCGATCGAAGATCAATCTTGGAGAAGTACTTTGCACCCTGAAGCTGATCAAAGAGATCATCAATCCTAAGAAGATGAAACTTATTCTTCACTGTTACCCTATTTAAATGAAGATAATCAATAAGCATCCAAAATGATCCAACCTTATTACGCACAAAACGCACGGGATCACCCCATGGAGACATACTAGTGCAAATAAAACCCTTATATTTAAGATCTTTTAACTACTCCTTGAGCTTTTTCAACTTAATCGGTGTTATTCTATTGGGAAGGATCGAAATAGGGCGAGTGTCAGGGAAAAGATCAATCCCAAAATAAATTTCCCTATTATGAGAAAACCAGAAAGATCATCATGTAACACCTCAAAATATTCACAAACCATAGGGATAGACTACAAGGAAGGACCTTTGGATCTAGAATTCTTAACATGGACCAAATGGTAGAGGCACCTCTTGGAAATCAATTTTCGGGATCTAAGATACAAAATAAACCTTTCCTTAGGCATAAGGGAACTACCTTCCCATTCAATCACCAGCTCATTTGGGAATCGAAAACTGACGCTTCAGGTCTAACAATCAAGAGATACACAGCATGAATACAACCAATCCATTCCCAGAATCATATCAAAGTTTAACATGCCAAACTCTATCAAATCCACCAAAGTCTCTCTACCACAGACTGACATCACACAACCCCTATAGACCCTTCTAGCTACAATAAAGACACCCACCTGGGTGGACACAGATAAGGGATTCAGAATACACTTAGGATAAAAAACAAAATGAATAGTCACATAAGGGGTCACATTAGAGAGAGAAGACCCAGGATCAAGTAGACAATATACATCAATAGAATGAAAAGTTTGAGCATACCAGTAATAATATTGGGGGATGCCTCAGAATCATGGCATGTGGAAAGAGCGTATAGACAATTCCAACCAGTGCCAGAGCCAAAATCAGAAGTAGCACCCTTTGGTGCCAGAGCTGATGAAGTATCAACATGAATTTGATTTTCCCCAGAAGCAAACCTAGAAGGACAATCCCTCTATATATAATCAATTTGACCACATCTAAAACACTTGTTCGTCTTCTCTTCATAAATGTCATGATGTACCTGACCATAAAATCTACAAGAGGTATATGATAGAGCTGACTGAGCCCCACTATCCTAAGGCTTGGTACCTTTTCCCCTGGGACCAAATCTATTTTGAAAATGACGATCACCCGACGGTTTTGGATAAAAAGCACTAGCCGTATAGTAGAAACCAAAATTGCCCCACTTTTTCTTAGACCATTTTCCACCATATCTACCTCTCAGTTGTTGACCTCCACCTTAATCTGAGTATTAAAAATTTTTATTCTTACATTCACTCATCTTAGTTTTTTTCCTCTTCACCTTGTTGCATATACACCACACGTCTAGAGATATCCATATCCTTGTTCAACAAGGCGCCCTTTTTTTTCAACATCAACTCACGGGATAACTCAAAAGCAAATTTCCTCATTCTAACTCTCATGCTAGCTACTAAGTCATGAGTGTATCACAATGGCTGGTGAAATATCAATGCATACTGATTTACTGTCATTCTACCTTTTTTCAAATTTATGAATTCCTCATCCTTTACCTTCCTTAATTCCTACGAAAAAAACGATCAAGTAAAGTACTAGAGAAGTGAACCGACAAAGAAGACTGAGAATCATCAACCCTAGACAGGTCCCATTTCACATACCACTAATACTTGATAACCTTCAACTGATAAGCAACAAACTCCATACTATCCGCATAAGTAGCATGCATATCATGAAAAATATTTTCCATCTCATCAATAAAATTTTAAGGATTTTCCTCAAATTTAGAACCAGTGAAAGTTGAAGGACTCAACTTCATAAATTGGCCAACTCTAGTGACCACAGAAGATGGAAAAACAGAAGTAACAGCTTAATCTAAGAGGCTATTAACTGCGTAAGAAAATAAATTGACTAGTAAAACTCAGCATTAGGCACACTGGATTGAGGTGTCCAGAAGGGTTAGGGGGAACCCGTGGGACTCTACAAAGGCAATCAAAAGCAATGACCTTAGATCGATTCTGAACTTCTTAACTAGGATGAGCTCCATCTACATAGTCCTCAGACAAGAAAGAATAGTTTCCACGAGCATCAGATCTACTGAGAGGCATGATATGAAAAGCAAATATACAAAAATTAGAGGAGATTTCAAAATCTTAGACTCTATAGCCCAAAATAAAACAACAAAAAAGGGAAGCATTCCTAAATTTCTTGTAGCCTTTCCCTTATAAGTGTGGTGTACTACACACTCATAAAAGAGACTCTACTTGAAACGGCTTTGTGGACACCTAATGACATAAAACCTAGGCTCTAATACTAACTTTTTCATGACCTGAACTAGGTCCTGGCCATGATGGGTATCTCAAGTCCAACGAGGATTGCAGACCACCCCCTATACCTATTTAAATAAAACACAATACCCCCAATATTAGATGAATTCTAATCATATAACAAGATAGGATAAGATAGGCTCGAAGAATTTAAGATATGTCTATAACTGATATCTGACCAACAACAAACCCACATCATCACTCAAGTCCACAATAATCCATAAAGCCTTCTAAATAAAACTGAATCAATAAAGTGTTGGGACGTTCCCCCGACCCTGACAATGACAATGACAATGTTAATGATAATGTAAGCTCTCAATTCTATTCTATGACTGAAAACTGATGAAATTTCCAAGTCTTTCAAAAAATAAAAGCTCACAACTTCACCACCAACAACCGACCAACCGAGCTGATCCACCTAACTCTGCGTAGAAAAAGTAAAAGTATCTCCAGTGTCTGCATCGCATGGGGATACAGTGTCCATAGATGGTTAGTGGATTGATCACAAGCATGTAACTCAATGATAGAGGATAAAATAAAGCCAAGTCCAATCCAATTCAAAATCCATATGAGCATCATTATATATATACATAAATAATATATTGGAAAATGGATTAAGGCTTTAGCATGCACTTTAAAACTTTAGCTTGGATTGTGTAGATCAACCATTATAATATAAAAAGGCACCCACTAGCTATATGGATTCAACTCTCCCCTAGCTGGAAGGGCCCCAATGCATGTAGCCGCACAAACCAAAGGATGTTCATATACACCATGGGGGAGTCGCACATCCTGGCATACCAAAGTGACTTAAGAACCCAATAATGTGATAATGTGGGGGAACTGAACCTCTCACTCATGTAATAAGTGGGACTCAATCTATGAGGAGTGGTGAATCTACCACTTATTTGCATCCAAAATTAGTGCACACTACTATTCTTGAGGTGATTCACGATGCATTTTTCATGTATAATCATTTGGTATGTGATTCTACCTCCATTTTATTTATTTTCAAGATTATTCATCTCATTTTTTAAAATTTTGATTCATATTATTGAGATTTAAAATTCTAAGTTATGAAATCAAAGGTTTTTTATTTGAGGATCGATTTAGAATGAGTTTTTGTTGATTTTTAAGATTTAAGATCCTTGTATTATGGATAAAATAATTTTAACAAAAGTTTTTTAAAATCTATCATTTTAACCACATTTGATATTAAAAATTTGGAATTTTATAGGTAAAGTGAAATATTGATATTTGATGATTTTTAGCCCGATTCCTAATTGATTTTCATTGTGCTTTTGAATTTAGAATGCTTAAAGTATGGAAACGTGATTCATATATACAATCTCAAGTTTATCTTTTTATTTTTGAAACTAATTTTTGAAGTGATTTTAGATTTGAAACCAAAATATATCGATATGGATATAGCTAGACTTCTTTTAACTTATAGATTTGATATTTGATTAGACTGGATGTGTTTGGTGATGATTCGAGGGAGTAGTGTTTTTGATTGTTGCTTCATATTGTATTTTGGCTTGCAAATATTCTTTAAAGACAAGTTGAGATGTACCTTGATTTTTTTCTAAGGTGTTTATGTGTTGTATGCTTATTTTCTTGTGTTTTATGAATCTGTTAGGGTTTGGAGTCCCTCTTAGATAAAATAGCTATTTTTTCCGTGAGTATTGGTGTCATTTGATAGATAGTAGTTATATAATGGTTCTTCTTAGTTATTCTAGCCACATGTGATTATGTTTAGAATTGATTGTAGATGGATGACTTATGAATCTAGAGTAAATTAATAGTGGGTACCTATTTTAGAGCTTGAAGCATTTTTAGTAGAATTTATTATAATGATTGGGTTTTAGTGACTTTATATGAGATAATTATTTTATTATTGTTATTTGATGAAATGACTTAGGTTTAGAAAATACTTAGGATATAAATAGACTTGTAATATTTGATGTTATTATCGGGGTTTAGTATCGTTTATTAGAATATTTTGTTAACTAGCATAACTCTCCTTTTAGTTTTTTAGTCAAATGATATCGTCTTTGTAAAAGATGAGACTTATTGAATGAGACAAGCTAGGTTTGGATAAGTTTTGCTATATATTGTTGTTCGGATAGTTTACTATTTTTGTATTGACCGTGTGGGGAGTTATGTGGATGTTATTTTTGACTTGAGAGCTTATTATTATTGTGATGTCAGAGTAGGGACTTGAATTTATATTATTGGACTTATTTGTGTTTTAACCATATTTGATACTGAAAATAAATAAAATAAAGGCACTTACCAAATTCGTGCAACTCAAGTACCTTTCACTAGACTCCTTATGACTAGGGTCATATGACCCGTCAAGACACCCTACGACTCATAGGGTGAATCGTAGTCAAGACAATAAGGATAAAATTTGAAAATATTTTTCAAGTACTAAGAATCTAGGGTATTTCATATAAGTGTCACTTTAGCGAGACTAAAGGCTGGGCCACAAATCGCTATCACGATAGATGGCTCGCGATCGCTGGTGCACCAAGATTTTAAGTCTACGCCAACCCTTGAGATTCATCCAGAATGCCATATATGCAAATGGACTATGCTACCCTATCAAATTTGTCGTTCTAGACTAAATGGCATAGTTAAAATTTTCATTTGAGGTTGTTTCAACTAAAAGTGGATCCCACAACTATATTCCATTTTCATAACTTTTCGACCAATAGGTCAAAATGAGTCTAAGTGCTTCGAGACCCAATCCAAGAGTCCACCTAGACTAAAATCAACATTTTGGAGCAGCTTGAATAGTCAAAATTTGAATACAAGGTCATTTGACTAAATTTTCCTCCTGATAGCCAATTTGAACTAATAAAGACGTCAAAATCGGGAATTCTCTCTAAAAATCAAATGAACTGTCTAGTAACCAAACTGTCAGTCCCAGCAAGTCATAAATGACCTAAAAAAATAATAGGAAAGCTCTTGCCGCAAAAATAAGTAGAAATGCAGAAAACACCCTGAAGGGTCATTACAAATAGTACCATCCAAACACTCGAAATAACCCTAAAACTTTATGTGATACTAATAAAACTCAATGACATAAAACTCCAAACAAGTATCCAAAACTCATCTGAGAATTTCCAAACACAAATAAATAGTGTAAACTACTTGTAAAACATATTCCTGATATGATGAAATCATCAAAACACAAGATCACTTTAACTAGATGTTGATCGATGTCACCTCTTAACTTAGAATTTTTCAAATTCCTACAAAAATATTCAAAACTCATTCAATAACCTCAAAAACTAAACCAGACCTTCTACTAGACTAAATATTACCATCCGCACCTAATGGAATAATCAAAAATAAAAAATTACCTTTCTAATTTTAAACATTGACTTTGGTCAACTCTCTTAAGTTTTCAGCTTTCAAAACTTTAGAATTCTTTCAAAACTCTAAAATTCTTTCAAAACTCATCTAAATACCTCGAGAATTGAGACATTAGTATGACTAATTCAAAAATCATATTGCAAAACTAATAGTATTGATGGAATTTTGGTACAAGCTCAAATTCTATGGATATTGACTAAAGCCAACCATATCAACTTTCTAACATTCCAAAATGTAAAGCTCACATATTTCATAACCAACCACCTTGAGAACCATGTCTTATATAATCAAAAATCACAAATACCATGGAGCAACTCGAATAAAGGATAAAATGAGAAAAACACATAAAAACTGAAAAATAACCATGAGGATTGTTACATACACCCATGTAAGATTTCAACTCAACTTCACTAAAATATCAAGTCAAATCGGATTACCCCCGTAATCCAAAGGTCATACCCCTAAGCCCTTTACAAAATCCAAAATAATTCGTATCCTTTTCAAGCTACCCTAAGCTTGAAGACAAAAATAGTAATTAAGAAATTATATTCAAACTAAACAAATGCTTCTAAGAAAGTTGATAAGAGAGTACAATTTAAAACTATTACGTTCACTATAGTTGAACAAAGAAAAATTTTGTTTCAGCTTCTGAAGTATACAGCGGAATGAACATTGATATTGTTCCTGTTCTATTTTGTACTTTAGGATTTTTTTATTTCTAATTTAAAAAAGGTGACTGTTGAAGTATTTTGTAAATGTGTCAATTTTCATAACGTGGTCGACATCTTGTCATAGAGGTGTATGCTCATTCCACTTGTTAGAGTCCAACTAGAAGAAGGATATCAAGTAGAAGTCCACCCAAACTCCTCTCCTTATCCGATTAGAATATTATTGACTCCGTATGAAATTCTAACTCCTTATATTCAATATTCCTACAGCTGAAACATAATTAATTATATAAAATAATTATTTATATTAATCATATGTTAATTTATATTGCTAAATTCTTTTTTCTTGTCTTAATTATTTCTCAAAAGTTTAGGAATAAAACATAATACTGGGACAAACATATGTAATTTATCATCATCAAAATTATACACAACACAAATAAACAATGGGATAAAGGTAACCTACTATAATTCCACAAGTTGAGACTGAGAGGATGGGATGTGCACATACCTTATCTATACTTTCGCAGGATAAAGAGATTATTTTTATTAGACCAAAACAGAAATTAATAATAATAATGCATACCAAGTGTAATCCCACTATGTGGAGGATAGAGTTTATGTATACCTTGCCTCTACCTCAGAGGTAGAGAAAATATTTTTGAAAGACATCCAGCTCATGACAAAATAGTCTAAAAAAGTAATGAAACAAAAGAAACAAGAGACAGTAATAAAACAATAGATAGTAGCATAAAAATACTACAACAAAAAAATATTGTAATCAAACCCTGCAAAATAATAGATAATAATAGAAATCAAAGAACATGAAGCAAGAGTAATACTACATCTACTAGAATGGATAATAAGTTAATACACTCCTCCCTATTAGTATGGGTACATTCTTACCTACTACTCTTCTATCCAAATTATGTTCCTCACACTTTTCAATCGAAGGTCATGTCCATGTTGAACTGCAACTATAGCAGGCCCTATCTAATCATCTCTTCTCAGTACATTTTTAGTCTATCTCTATGTCCTATAACTTCATCCGTAGTTAACCTCTTACACTACTCATCATATGCTTGAATAAACCTTGCGAATATAAAAAACAAATGTAGAGTGTGTGTGCCTACGTGTATATATATACACACATATAGACATCTCCTCGATACTTTTTTAGTCTACCTCTAACCCTTCTAACTTCATTCATAGCCAATCTCTTACACTCCTGATCACATGCCTAATAAAAATCATGAACAAAAAAACCAAATTCAAAGTATATGTGAATATATATATATACATATATATATATATATATATATGTGTGTGTGTGTATGTATATATGTATATATATTAGCGGCTGGTATTATGGATGGGTATGAGATCGATATTTCTAGGATTATTGCTCGAGAAATCTAGGATATGGCTATGAACTCAGAGACTGGCATTCTATTCCTATGCCTACACACCAATATATGTTTTGAAGGTTGGGTACTAATTTTCCCAAAGGTTGGTAACTTCATAATGGTTCATCTCACTACAGACTTGAGACTGACCTGAGATCCAAAGAACCTAGTTTTGAGGGCTAAGGTTACAACGGATGTTGTGTTGCTGCAAATTTCTGTATACTTGGGTGCATAAATGAATATTGACATTTTCAGCTTTAGAAATTATAAGGATCCCTAGTTTGAGTCTCAAGAAAATAGTTTGAGGCCCAAGTTCAAGCTACAGCTAATTCAACTGTTTTATTTACCTCACTACCATCTTGTACACGTATTTCACCCAGCACTACTTTAGTCTCAGCTATACCTTACCCACTCACCGATGGGTATGCTCTAATTCTCCAAGACTTCCTGAACTAAGTCCTAAAGAGTTTAGTAACCATTGGGTAAAAGGTTAAAAGTATTGAACAAGCTGTTTAGCCTTGGGTGAAGTGAGAATCCAAACAGTAGGGCATGAGATGTAGACCCACTTTGATAGCTTTGAGTGAACCATCACCTAAAACCTTGAGGGTGTAAGGTCTACAGATATTAATGTGATAAAAGCAGAGTTGATTTTCCTATGAGCGGCAGTTGAGTACAGGGTAGCCAAGTAATATCCTATATTTTCAAACCTACTATGCTTCTTATCGAGTAGATTGAGGTGGCCAATATATGGAACCCCAAAGAAAAGGGAAAAAGTACTGATGATAGAACTGAGCCTGAGTAGAGAAAGAAAAAAAAAGAAAAATATAAGGATGACTACAAGAGAGTAGTGGGTGAGAGTAAGTAGTCATCCTAAGACTAATTAGATTAGATACATAAGATGGAGAGTGGATCCGGGAGCTTCAGAGTTTTTGAGGAACTAATTGATGATGTTATTGTTAAGTAGAGTATGGGTACGGCAGTTTCCCTTATTAGTTTGAGACTATTGAGTGCACTGGCCACTACAAGTGTCAATGCTTACTTGAGTGTCGTAACCACTGCAGAGGCTATTATTTTGAGACTAAGGTAAATTTTGAGACCCTAGTAAAGAATTCAACCTAATCAGGTGTCTAGAGCACCACGAGTATGTCCTAAACCCTTGTTTTTACTTTTTTTTTATATTCATGTAGCAGGGACACTACATGTTCTAAAAGTCAGGGTGGGGGTTACCACCACTCGAGGGTTTTTGTTGTTATATTTATTATTGCTCAAACGCTATCATAGTAGAACTGATATGATTAGGTTGTTCTTATTGTTTTGTTATGTCTTGTTGTGTTTGATTAAAAGAAAAATAGGGGAACCTTAATGTAATCAAGGGTTGAATGTTATTACTTTGAGTTGAAGACTAAGTAACCCTGGTGATTTTTGAAACCCTCCTAGAATATATTATTTTAGACTGTATGTTTTGCTTGTATTATAACCATTATGGATCTTGTTATGACATTAGTATTATGGGAAAAATGATTGTAGCATAGCAATGCATGAACTGGGTAGGTAGTAAGTAATAGTGTAACCCCGTGTTATGTGTGTGTGTGACATACTAACCTAGTTCACGTTGTATGTGCGATCCAAAACTTGTTCAATTAGTCTTGCCTGGGTTATAGGATAGTTAATTAGGAAGGAATCACAAGTCATTTTTAAATTAGTCCACTTTCAGCATAAATGCTCTACTAGATGAAATATTTATCCCTAGATCCTTAGTTTGAGCCTAAATCGACCTATTTCTTTCATTAGTCTATTTACCTTCCCATCTGTGGTTACAATGAACCTTTTTTAGCCTTGGAACCTCATTAAATATTGCATACCTTAGCTAGAATAATTCACCTAAGTTAAGGGTGGCTATCATAGGGGTGCATAGCATAAAGTGGGTATGAAGAAGAAGTGGTAAAAGAAAAAAAAATAGGATTTGGGTGTGGTTAGCAAAAAAATATGTTTGAATAAAGAATGAAGAAAAAGAAAAAATATAGTAGTGTGAAAAAGAAAACCGCATTCAAAATCCTAGTAAAAACAAAGAAGGGTAAGGGAAAAGAAAAGAAAAGAGATTGAAAATCAAAGTAAAAAATAGTGTTGTGTCAAGGAAGACTGAGTCACTCTATCCATATCTCCCATACTAGTACATTACAGGTCAAAGAAAGTCTGATAGTGATCCTAGTTAAACTATCCAAATAAAAAATAAGGGCAAGCCTATGGTATTTCATGTACATTGTTCAAACTTCTTCGAGGGAGTGATTGTTTTGGATTTAATCCCTAGTTATAAGAATATATGTACATTGTGAGGACATAGGATCTATTTGTTGTGAGAGTACATAGATTGAATTAATGGTTGCTATTTGTTCAATGAAACATTATTTACACATATTGTTTGGTTATTTATTTATAATCTGCTGCCATCTTTTGATCCCTTTGTATTATAATAATGGGCAATGTATGTAAACATAGTGGTTTTTAGATTGGAGAAAAAATAGGGGGTTAAAAATGTTATGTTAAAAGATGTTAATTGACTAAAGTAGGTCCCTCAGGTTTTTCTTACTTGAGTGTCATGATTTTTATGTTGTTTTATTTTTCTGAGGATATGCAAACGTTCTAAGTTGAGGGTGTTGATGTGTTGTGGTTTCACAAAACTTTTGATGCTTAAAACGGAGAAAATATACTAAGTCAAGGGCTCGTTTATGTGGATAAAATATTTTTATGTTTTTTTTGTAGGAAAACAAGGTTCAGAAGTAAGATAAGGAAAAATAATGAAAAAACACACAAGTGTGAAAAGAAGAGGTTGAATATGACTTGTTGGGTCACTCTATGAGTCGTAGTCAACCCATTATGTTACTAGTGAAATTGGTCATTGAAAATTTAATTACAAGTTACAAGTCGATGCGAAGACTCATCCGGAGAAAAATTTCTATAGTACTAAAGATGTGCAATCCTTCCCAGTACCAATATGTATTCCCTATGAGTTATTACAAGCGGTAATGAGTCGTTGCTAGTAGTCATTCTGAGAAGATGAGGCCAAACACCTATGAGATAGAAAAGGTAATCCAGTGGCAATGAGTCACCCAACAAGTCATTGGATGACCACATGAGTCATCATAAACACTGGAGAAAACAAGGCAATGGATGCCTAAAGTAGCACACAATGAATCATTAGGAAACCTTATAACTTATCGCCAGATTCGTTGCCACTACCGACCTTGCAATCCTATTTTGTTTTGGACAAGATTCTTTTTATATCTATAAATACTCTTCATAGGTCTTTTGTTTTAGTATACATTCGATTGATACTTTTGAGACATATATTGTTCTTGCAAGTATAAGCATTAATTTTTAGGGTTTTGATTCATAATTGAGATTCATAGTTGTTCATCTTATTCTTCATAAGTCATAATTATGATTTCTTTTTATAATTAATATTGTGTACTTATGATTATGTGTAGCTAAAAACCACAACTAAGGTTGTGGAAACCATGACGGATTAATAAAGTAGTGTTCATAGTCCGAAGTAATTCTCAAAGGATGTTTTGTACGTGTATTGTTGTTCTCTTCAGTTGGATTACATTTTAACGATGGCCAATATTAGTACTTAGAGACTTAGAGTTATCAACATTCAATTAATAGCTTGATTAAATAATTTGAGAAAGCTAATTTGGGAACCAATATGGGCATTAGTAGTGCAATATTCAAGAGAGGAGAAAACATACTCGAGGATAGTCTTCTGAACAGGTAAAAATAGCCGTTTAGGTGAAAATAACTTATCGATTCTATATGTCAAGTGCCGGGAGAGATCACTAGTATGAAGAACTTATGGAATTACGGGAAAAATAGTCCTAGTGCCTTTCATATATTATTTGAAAACTCAACAAAATCAACAATTTTCACTATTTGAAAACAAAATTCCATACCCCATATCCCATTTATCGGAGATTATTTATGAATTGATTAGATAAACTCTTTGATAAAAACTTTGGCCTATTCCTCATGAAATCGACTCTAACCTAGTTGGATCCTATAGTTGACAATGATTGTTTTGTATTTCTTTTGGGATGTGTAATTTGGGCAACATTATCCCCTACTCGGGCATCACAACAAGATAATTTCAACCCAAATAAGTTAATGGTCATTAATTCACCAATGTATAGCATGCTTTATATGATAAGTCTCCACACAAGTTAAGTCTGAATAATGTTAAGTCATGATAGCCTACCTCAAAGTCAAAGAAATACACCACAATCTACCACTAAAATAGCTTTCTTCAAAAACAACCCAAAATTACCTTAAATTTATCAAGAACGAGTTATACACATAAATATGAGTACAATGATATCCATATTGATATACTTTTATTTCCTAGGCAAAGAGTCTCCAAAAATTAACCCTTAGAATCTAAGAATAAAACTGAGATTTTAGTAGAAAATCAATTTAACCATAACTTAAGGAGTTCAACTAAGAAGTTTCATCGAAAATAGAGTTGAAATCGAGTTTGAAAACATCAAAATATCATTCTTTAACTTTGAACTCCAAATGTTCATGTGCAAACACAATTGAAAATGAGGAAATGATTGATAAATTAGCAAATTTTTGTTAGAATCAGTTTATCTACACTACAAGAACCTTAAATTTCAAAAATCAATAGAAACCCATCACAAATTGATCCTCAAATCCAGACTTTTCAGTTTCTTAACTTTGAGTTCCAAATATTAACTTTATGAATCAAAATTATGAAAAATGAAATAGATATTCATGACAAATAAGCAAAATGAAGGTAGAATCACATACCTAAGATTATACGAGAAAAATGCCTCGAGAATTGCCTTAATAGAGTTTCCTAGATCCCAAAATTCAATTTTTAGTGAAGGAATAATGGTTGAAATTTATATAATGATTTTGGTCTCTAAAGGTACAATATCTTGTAACGAAGGGTGTAATATTTGGTCGCTTTTATACCAACAAACATTTTCAGTAAAAAGATTATAAATTCCTCATACGATGATGAAATGCACCAATTATTTTTTCTATATTTCCTTAATAATAATCTAGTGGTATCATTAAAACATTCAAAATAACCCAATAAATTTAGGTGATACTAATAAAACTCAACGACGTAAAACTCTGAACAAGCATCTAAAACTCATCTGAGACCTTTCGAATACTAACTAATAGTTCAAATCACTTATAAAACTTATTCCGGAGATGATAAAATCATCAAAACACCCAAACAAGATCACTTTAACTAGATGTTGACCGAAGTCAACTCTTAACTTACAAATTTTAAAATTTCCAAACCACCATACAAAATGCATTCAATAACCTCGAAAACTGAACCAAACCTTCTATTAAACTAAATATCAACATCCGCACCTAATGGAATCATCAAAAATAAAAAAATCCCTCTCTAAGTTTAAACATTGACTTTGATCAACTATCTTGTATTTTTAACTTTCAAAACTTTAGAACTCTTTAAAAACTCTAAAATTTCTTCCAAAACTCATCTGAATACCTTGAGACTTGAGCCAATAGTACGACTAATCCAAAAATCATGTTGCAAAACTAATAGCATTGATGGCATTTCAATATGACCTCAAATTCTACGAATATTGACTAAAGTCAATCATATCAACTTTCTAACCTTTCAAAAATGAAAAACTCACACATTTCTCAACCAACCACCTTGAGAACTATGTCTTCTATACTCGAAAATCACAAATATCATAAAGAAACTTTGATAAAGGATAAAACGATAAAATTATGTAAAAACTAAAAAATAACTATGTGGATTGTTAGATACACCCTTGTAAGATTTCAACTCAACTTTACAAAAATATCGAGTCAAATCAAATTAACCCCGTAATTCAAAGGTCATATCCTAAGCCCTTTACAACAATCCAAAATTATTGGTATCCTTTCAAGCTATCCTTAGCTTGAAGACAAAAACAATAAACTAAGAAATTATTTTCAAACTCAACAAATGCTTCTAAGCAAGTTGATAAGAGATTAATTCAAACCTATTACATTCACTATAGTTGAACAAAGAAAAATTCTATTTCGGCTCCTAAAGCAGTAAAGGGAACAAGCATTGACTTTGTTCCTGTTCTATTTTGTAACTTAGAATTTTTTTTTTTAATTTCTAATTTAAAGAGAAGGTGACTGCTGAAGTATTTCATGAATGTATCGATTGTCATAAAGTGGTTGACTTCTTGTCAAAGAGGTGTATGTTCATTCCACTTGTTAGAGTCCAACTAGAGGAAGGATATCAAGTAGAAGTCAATCCGAACTCCTCTCCTTATCCAATGAGAATATTGTTGATTCCTTTTGAAATTCTAACTCCTTATTTTCTATAATTCTACTGCTGAAAATTAAATAATAATATAAAATAATTATTTATATTAATCACATGGCAATTTAGCAACAAAATTTATTATGTCGGACAATAATTTATTGCTTTTCTTTTTTTTCTTAATTATTTCTCAGAATTTTATGGATAAAACATAATTTTGGGACAAACATATGTTATTTATCATCATCAAAATTATACTCAACACGAATCAACAACAGAATAAATGTAACCTACCTTAATTCCACAAGTTGGGACTGAGAGGATAGGATGTGCATATACCTTATCTATGAGGTTGTTTTTGTTAGACCCAAATAGAAATCAAAAATAATAACACATACCAAATGTAATTTCACTATGTGGGGTTTGGAGAGGGTAGAGTTTATATAGACCTTATCTCTACCTCAGAGGTAGAGCGAATGTTTCTGGTAGACCTCCGGCTCAAGATAAAAATAGTCTAAAAAAGTAATGACGATAAACGAAACAACAGACAGTAATAAAACAACATATAGTAGCATAAAAATACTACAACAAAATAATATTGTAATCAAATCACGTGAAACCACTGATAATAATAAAAATTGAAGAACACGAAACAAGAGTAATACTACATCTACTAGAATGGAGAGTAAGTCAATACACTCCTTCCCATTAGTGCGGATACATTCCTACCTACTACCCTTCTATCCAAATTTATGTTCTTCTGTCAAAATTTATGTTCTTCCCATATTTCGATCGAAGGTCATGTCCACGGCGAACTGCAATTGTAGCATGTCCTATCTAACCACCTCTCCTCATTACTTTTTCAGTCTACCTCTACCTCTTCTAACTTCATCCGTAGCCAAGCTCTCATACTCCTAATCACACGACCGAATAAGTAAAAACCAAATGCAAAGTGTGTGTGTGCACGCACGTGTATGTGTATATATATGTGTGCGCGCGGGCGCATGCGTGTGTATATATATATATATATATATATATATATATATATATATATATACACACACATATGCTTATACTATACATATACATATAGGGGTGTGTGTATGCATGCATGCATGCCTGTATTTATGTATGTATGTTCGTGCTTTGCACAAAAATGCTTACTCGATTATTTAAATGAACCAACTACCAAATTGAATTTATGAACAAATAGAGACATGCGTCCTACGTGGTGCCTTATGTGGCAATATCATGTTTTACCTGGCATTCTAAGTGTTTCATGCCACATAGGATGAGTGTCTACTCGTTTAACTTTATACAAATTTAAGTGTCTAGTTGTATACATTCAAAGTTGAAGGACATAAGTTAAAAAACACGTTCATTTTTTATGCTTTTTTTCAAAAAAAATTTCCTGAAATTAGGCAGAGCGAAAACTAGGATCATGTTTGACTACTCAATAGAAAAGGTTTCTGAAACTCTTATTAATCGAAGCTCCCTCAGCTTCCAAATGCAAATTGATTTACACGGGAAAGAAGGATATATCAAATATCGTGAAAGTGGTTTTCTTTTGCCTCCTGAAGATCAGCTAATATGTGACATTACGTAGTGTAATATTAGGAACGTAAATGTCTGGAAAGTTGTCTTAATCCCAAAAGGTGGTCTATAGGCAGTAACAAAGTTTGCCTAAAATATATAAAAATAGTGTTTTAGTCACATTTGAAAATTGTAATTTATTTATGATTTCTCTCTCTATATATAATCTATAATTTATAATCTATAACATACAAAAAATGTGAAGGGCTTTAGAAATATTGTTTAAATTTTTGAAAAAAGGACATGGGCTGACCTTTTTTAAAAAAAATGGTCCACAATTTGAAAATATGGACAACTGCAGTCCGTCGGCCCAATTTATTTCCCTCTTTTAACCATTGACTCAATCGGCCACATGCAATTTCTATCCACAATTGATACACTTTTATACCATATTGATACACTTTTATACTACATTGATACATTTTTTAAAAAAGAGAGAGGAGATCCTATACTCAATTGATACTCTTTTATACCTGAAGAAAGACTCGATCGCAGAGTAAAGCAGGTGTGAAGGATAAGGGTATTGAATCTAATGTGAAGAAGAAACTGCTTATATCGTGTGCAGAAAAAGGCGGTTCAGTGAGAGGTAAATTAGTTTTGAAATGAACGCTGATTAAGTGTTTTAATGTTGCTAGGAAAAATAAGAAAAAATTTGTACAGGTGTATGATGGTGGTATTCCACCGAACTTTGAGGTTCAGAAATGAAAATGGTATACGGTTTATACTAGTAATGGCTATTTTATGGGCATTTAATTGCGAGTGTTATTTTTATGGTATTATTTTCGTTTTAAGTGCTATTTTTGTCCTTTTCCCTAAACTTTTTGCACTTCATTCAAAATTTTTGCTTTAGACAAAATCGTCTTTTCACTATTTTTTCCTAATATTCAAGAGTTGAAAATTAATTAAATTTATTTATGGTAAAACCCTATTAGAAGTCATAAAAAATAATGACAACTAATACTTTTTTCATTAGTTTAAAAATTTTAAATCAACTAAATTTGATTTTAAGAAAATTTAAAAATTTTAGAAATAAATATAAAAGCGTTAGAATAAGAAAAATTTAAGAAGTATCAAATATTTAAGAGTTTTAAGTACGTAATAAGAATGTAATTAATGATTTTCTAAAGATTTGATTTTAAAATAAGAAAAGATTTTAAATTTTAAAAAAATATAATCGTATCACAAATATGATTCAAATTGATGCGTCTCTCTTAGTCATTGGCAGCAAGAAAAAAAAGGTATTGTACGTATATATGTACTTACACTAAAATATATGTTTTTGTTTACATTATTATATTAAAGTATGATGCATTTTTTAAAAGTGATTTGAACTTTTTATACTTTATTAAAAATCTCTGTAACGGACAAAATCATTTAATTTTAAATAATCAAATATTACAAGTGCAAGGTACGTGCAATTAAACTAATATATCAAATAAAGTGACATAAATAATGAAATCTCTTTTAGTTTAACAAACTTAAAATGAAAGTTTGATTTTTAAACGTACACAACACAATCATGAGAATGCACATACAATCCAAATTGAAAGTTGTATTTTTAAGAATAAATAACCAAAACTTACAAAGAAAGTATAAAAAACTAAATAAGTTAGAGGACGTTATTTTTGTAACTTATTCTTGAAACTATGCTATGCAAATTATTGTGAATGCAACTAATCAAACTGTCAATAAAAATAAGTTTAGTTTAATTATTTTCCAAATAACTTATTCCATCACAATTTATTCAAACCACATGACCCCTTAGAGACATGACCCCTTAGAGACAGAGGTAGAGCCAGTCCTTTGGTTGGGAGTTCAGTCGAATCTCTTTTAACTGAAAAATATATCATTTATAAATGATTAAAATTATTTTTATATATTTATAATAGGTGTTGAATAATCTTTAACTAATTTATTTTTAAAATATTATACTCTTTTAGTTAAAATTCTGACGGTACCTCTGCTTAGAGATCAACCTCGTTTAGAAAAATCACTCAACCGTACGTCGAGAGAGAAAACATACAATCAGTTAAAGGAGTGAAATTTTACGCACTGACTATTTTCCATAGATGTGATTTCATCAAAGAAAGGAAAAAGAAACAACTTTCATTCATGTGATGTCACAAAAAGGAGAAGTACATAAAACTTGACAACGAAGCAAGAAAAACCAAAAACTCATGCAGAAAGATCCAAGAAGTAGTCATACATCAAGAGGCATTAACAATATCTTGGAGTTTTCTTTCTAATACTTCTGAACATATTTGTCGCATCATGTTGTAGAAATACTTGAGATCAGATAACTGTTCCACCGACATTTTCCCCATTACTTTTCTAGCTAAACCTTTTCTCTCTTCATTCATCTTCAATTTCTCTAAGTAGGAACTTCCATTTCTCACTGTGGCTCCCATTTGAATTAACCTTGTCTCTTGTGGAATACTCAATGCTGTAGTTGACTACAATATATTACATAATCAACCACAATTTGGGATGAGCACAAGTTATATATACAGTAACGTAAAGATAACTTATGCTATCAGATTATCTAAAGAATATCTATAACTAAATCTTTTTAAAACATTAAATTTACATATTATTTGAAAACATGAACAGATTACATGCTGTAACAAATAAAATGACAAAATAACATTTCTTTTTGTATATTAACTATACATATAATTTAAACTCATTTAAGATATGCTAGTCGCGAGTTCCTGATATAAAGTACAGTAATTGACTTATAAGTCTTATGTCAACTATTATAATGTGTGATCATTGAATTCTATAAAATTATTTTGTCTACCTCAATTTTTTTGTTTGATTTTAACTTGATATGGGATTTAAGAAAATAATAGAAACTTAAATTTTGTGATCGTAAATTGAAGATATATAGAAATTAGAATGTATCAAAATGTTTTTTAATCTTATAATTTTAAACATGACATATGGTAAGTTGAAACTAAAAATTTTATTAAAAAAAAAAGAAAAGATATATTCTTCTTAAAATAAAGAAAAAAAAAAGAAACTAAAAACTAGGACAAATAAATTCAAACACATGGAGTACTTTTGTCTCATTGAAATTCAGGATATTATACCTCTAGGAACTCTGCTCCAGCATACAATTCAGATTCTTTAGATGGATGGATCTGGCTGCTTCCTTCATATATATTCCTAGCAAGCGAGAAACTTCTAACTATAATTTTCCTCTTTTTCTCCATTTCTTGATTAAGCTTTATGGGTTTTTGGACACTTGTTGAGCTATTAATAAACTTCTTGTTGTAAACAACTACAGCCTTCACAAACTCCTGCCATATCACATTCAACTCTAACTGGTGAGATATCAGCCAAAAAAAAAAGTTCCTTCCCAAATTATAAACAATTTTAATTCAATATAAATAATTTAAACATGTTCAGTAATAGGAAAATTATTTTTCAGAAGCTGAAAAGATAGTTTCTCTTTAAAATATTTTTGAAACTTAGATCAAACACAAATTACTGATCTAATATTGATGAAAGTTATTTTTAAATTGAATAGCTGAACACAAATTGTTATTCTTACTAAAGTATTTGCTAAGAAGAGTTTCTACAAAAAGTACTTTCAAAGTATGAACAGATTTTGAAAGATTGATCAAACAGACTATTATTTTGAATTTGTACTTATATATATACTCATAGTGTTAATATAATGCAACAAGTAACATGTCTTATTTTCTAGTCATTAGTCTCACTGTTTTTATCGATCATTTGTAGTTAATCGTTTAAGAAGAAGAGTCTTGATGTAATTGGTAAAGTTGTTGCGATGTGATAATTAGGAGATCACAAGTTCTGGTTGTGGAAATAGCCTCTTGCAGAAATGCAGGATAAGACTGCATAAAATGGAACCTTGCGGTCTAATCCGTACCTAAACCTCACGCATAGTGAAAGTTTAATACACAAAACTACCAAACTACCCTTTTATAGTTCTTTTATATGATCTGATAATGTCAAATTTCTATCACAAAACACTAAAAGAATGAGAGTTGTATAGAAAAACCTGATAAGCAAAAGTGCATCCAGGATAGTCAAACTCATCTGTATCTTGTTGCCTCATTCTCTCTGGATGAAATTGCAATCCCATAATAAATTTACCTTCCTCAGGATTATAAGCATCAGGATCATAAAATCCTTCAATTAAACCATCATGTGAAAATGCCATAGGAACAAATCTTTGAGATAATTTCTTGACTCCTTGATGGTGATAACTATTGACAGAAATTTCCATTTTATTATCTTCCAATGAATCTTTGAACCAATGGTGCAATGGGGTATTTTCAATAATCTTGACAACATGCCTATGGTTATCATAGTTGTCATAATCAATATGGACTACCCTTTTATCTTGAGGGAGGTTTCTTGAGAGTTCTTTCTCAATGTCTCGATAAAGAGTTCCTCCACATGCTACATTAAGTACCTGCAAAGACGACACAGAGGTAGATTTAAAATATAAACGTGACATACTTAATCAGCTTTAAGGTTTTAACACTATCTTTGCTGTAATTGAAATAATAAGTTCAAAAATAAAAGAGTTTGCTGAGGTATTAACATTTTTTCATATATATCAAAAATGCAAGAGCTAGTTGAACATTGTGTCTTCCTCTAGCTAGAGAGAGATCAAAGGATTTAGGGTGAGTTCGGTATTTAGGAAGTATTTTAACAGAAAATGTTCTCTTGGGCTATTCCAAAATATTTATATATAGTCCACACAAACACTATGGGAGGCGGGATGGAGTTAGGAATGTGGTGGTGGTGATGGAGATGGGGCCTATAAGGGTAGGGGAGTGGGATGTGTTGGGAATGGGCAACAGATAACTTAGAAATGACATTTGTGGAAACTGCTTCCTGAGTTATTTTGTCAGTAGTTTTAAGAAATTTATTTTTCTAGATAAAAGTTTTGAACTTATTTTCTCAACCCTTTTAAGAAATTTATTTTCGTAGATAAAATATTTCTTAAAAATTTTGATCAATCAAACATAAAAAAAAAAAAAAAAATTGAAAATATTTTCAGCAATTTTCGGGAAATTATTTTCCTCCTACCAAACACAGACTTAATAATTTGTAACAGTAGTTTGAAGTTCTGAGTTCTTTGAAAATATACATTCAAAATAGAATACTTCATCCGTTTAAAAAAAAATGATCTACTTTGACTTGGCACAAAGTTTAAAAATACAAAGAAGACTTTTGAATCTTATGGCCTTAAATTAAAGTTGTGTCAAATGTACCAAAATGTTCTTTAATCTTGTGGTACTAAACATGTCATATGGAAAATTGAAATAAAAGTATTGTCAAAAAAGAAAAAGGTCATTTTTTTTTAAACAAACTAAAAGGGAAAGTAGGTCATTCTTTTTTAAATGGAGGGAGTATATTTTTCTAGTTGTTGGTGCATTTTATTATTAAAGTAAATTAAAATACATGACATTAGTAAACATAATGTGGAGAAAATAGTGTCATTCTTCTTGTAACTCACCATATTATCTTTTTGAGTTAGTGGTTACAAATTATGATAAAGATAATCATTAGTTCTTATAACTCATATTGTTATTAGTTTTTGTAACTTATATAACATCAAAACTATTCATCTATCCACATCACTACCCCTCATTCATCATATTCAATACATGAAACAATTCACCACCTATAAATAGTGGTGTTACTTCCTTTGATGAGTAAAAGAAAAAGATGTGAAGAGAAAAAGAGAGTTGAGACATAAAAAATGTTTTAAGTCTTCAACTATATTCATTATACAAAAAAGAGTTAATATATTAGTAAAAGAGAGTTGAAACAGAAAATATTCTAAATCTTTAACTATATTCACTATACAAAGTGAGTAAATATATGTTGAAGGAAGGTGTTCTTATGATGAAATTTTGGACTCTTCAACTAATCCGAAGTTGCTTGAGTTGTATATCGTTGATGGATTATTGTATCCTGGAGAGAACAAATCAAGAGATATACTACTAGATCGGTATAGATTATGTCGTAGTCCGTTTGAATCTCCTTAAAGAAAGTGACATATTCACGTCTCGGCCAAGAAAAAAGTTATTTTATTTTCTTCACTTTGGTTCATTTTATTTTCAATTGTAATCATTTATTATAATTGTGGTATATTACACCAACACTAGTCGTCAAGATTTATACACACATTGAACTCATTCTTAAACTATACTTTGCCACCAAGTACACAGCCATATATCTTTTATAAGAATAGTTCACTATAATAGCATAATTTTTTTGTGGTGTTGATCTTTCACGCTATGTTATATTATACTCCCTCCATTTAAAAAAGAAAGATTTACTTTTTTTTTATTTTGTTTCAAATTAATTTTAACTTTTCACATGACATGTTTAAAACCACAAGATTGAAGAATATTTTGGTACAATTGACATATCTTTAATTTATCACCACAAGATTCAAAAGTTTTTTTATTTTTTTAAATCTGTGCCAAGTCAAGCTGACATTATTTTTTAAACGGAGGGAGTATATTTTTATAACATTTTATTGTAGCAGATAAAAATTATAGGAACAAACGATCTGATATAGAGAAATTTGACCATACCTGTGAGCCTCGACATATTCCCAAGTAAGGTATGTTCCTTTCAAGACACAGCTTTGCCAGTCTCAGCTCAATGGTGTCTTTTTCTTTGTCAATGGCTGTATCACTCACATGCTGTCTCCGAATTTCTTCTATTTCTTCTGGAGAAAGATTATTTGATTCGTCGTCGTACATAGAAGGATCTAAATCTTCTCCTTCACATAGAAGAACTCCATGAATTGGCTCAAAACTTTCCAATAACATATGGACCCCTGAAACTCGAGGTACAATAACAGGGACAGCTCCATAGCTTACTATAAGATCAAGATGATATTCTCCTGAGAATTTATAGCAAAGAAATTAGCATTAATTTGATATTAGCATTGTGACGGAAATTCTAACAAAAGGATTCAAGAAAATGTAAAATGTTACTCTCCGTGTTTCAATCTATATAGTTGATTTGGAGTACAAAGATCAAATTAACTAATTTCACTACGAATTTGAACATAACATCTTCACTTCCTAAGATTCATTTTACTCTATTTACATAGTATAATCTTCCCTTTAATCAAAAGAAATGAAACAATTTATACATAAATAAAGAAAAGAAGGGAACCTTATGAGCACGGCAAAATTATCTTTGTATGATCTATAGTTCACGGGTTCGAGCCGCATCATAACAGATTACTTAGATCACGATTTCTAAGGCTGTGGCCCTTCCTTGAATCTTATGTGAATATCGGATATAAACTGTCATTTAATTTTATCCATAGAAATTGGCATTAAGAATGGGGCGGGGGGGGGGGGGGGGGGGGGGGCGTACCAACAAAATCAACAAATTTGTTCTTGCGAACGGTACGTCTAGAGACGATGAGGACACGAGGTAGGACTACGGAGAGCTCAGCGGAGGCCATGGCTAGACTTGTTGACATGTAAAATCAAATCTATATGCTATAGTATGATTAATTGTTGTTATAAGTGAGTAGTGATCAGTTGTACGTACAGAAATAATAAAGAAAAATAATTATAATTAAAGAGAAGAAGATTGAGATGAGATCCCAGTTAGATGAAGATGCTATTTATATACAGAGAGGTCAGAGGAGTTAATGGATGGGAAATGAAAGTATAGAGAGCTTAATTGGTGGGGGTGGACGGGGCTTAATTGAGTAGAAAATAGAGGAGAGTTCAGGGCTTTTAGAACGGTCCGCCGCGTAAGAGCAGACGTCGGCGGGGGGGATGTAGAGGCATGTATACAATTGATGTAAAAAAAATAAAAAAATGTATACAATTCACAAGTAGGGACGGGTTCAGAGTGTAACGGGTAGATTCGCAGAATTGCAATAACTTTTGCTGGTAATTTGTATTAAAATTATCACCTAAATATTTTATTTTTTTTCAAATTATTTCCACAGTTGGTAATCGTGAGACTAATTCTTCCTTCCATTGTCAGCGTATTAAGCGGTACAAAATCGGCCATAGTGCTTTCTCCATTTACCAGAGGTGGGGATCGAACCCCAACCTCTTACTTAAGGGGTGAGGTGTTGAACCACCACATCAACCTTTGTGTTTTATCAATTAAATATTTGAATATAAACTCGGTCATCTTAATATATTAATTTAAGATTGTTATTTTAAAAATATAACTAAATAAATAAAATTGTATCCTCTTTAATTATTTAAATTTTTTAGATAAGATGATCCCACACACAATTTAATAAATGTATAAGAATTCATAAACTTTAAATTTTAGATTCTCTTTCGTTTAATAAGAGAGCTTATGAATAAATAATATATATATATATATATTAAAAAGTTATTAATTATTTATAACGATTTAATTATAAATTCAGTTATCATAATTTTAATATAAAATTATTACTTTCTTTATTTTAAAAAGAATGATCTTTTTAATTTAACACAGACGTTAAAAAAGCAAATAACACTTTTGAATAATATGATCTTAATTTAAAATTATGTCAAATATACTGAAATATTTTTTAATATTATAATCTTAAAAATGCAACATAAAAAGTAGAATTAGAATGTTCAAAAAGAAAAAGATCATTAATTTTAAAACAGATTAAAAAAATACACTACTTTTTCTTAAATAGAGGAAGTACAAAATTTACAAATTTTTATTTGTCTCGATCAAGGAAAATTTTGGATAACAATAGGATCCGGGGGAGGGGTTATTGGATAAATAAGCTGTGTTTGTATTACATAATATGTTGTTGACAAATGTGTATCTGATGGAGGTTCTTTCCGAAACGGTTTAAAAGGTACCGAGATGCTGATTTGACCTTTTCGGATTCTTTTTTTTTCTTTTCCATAGTGTATGTTCTCTAGAGTCCAATTAATACAAATTTATACGAAGAAATATAATAATTATTCTATCATAATCTTTTGTTTTCCTATCAACGTCATATCCTAAAAGTGCTCCACTTTTATAAGCTGGGAATTTGTAAAATAAGTTACTTGCGTTTGGTGTGAGGTATGAAGACAAGTTATCTTGGGATAAAATAATAGTTTCGGAATAAATTTTTTAATATACCATTTGATTTGACAATATTTGGGATAACTTATCCCAAGATTAATAATAGTCCCGGGATAAGTTATACCACATGTATGCTGGTATAAGTTATCCCACCTTAATTTATCTCGGGATAAATTATAAAATGATAAAAATATCCCAAATCCATTACAAACACATTTCTCCAATCTTTTTCATCATCTTTAATTATTACTTTTGAAATTAAAAAAAGATTATTGATATCTACTTGATTATTTAAAACATGTTATTTATGACAGATTAAAAAGACTAAAATATCTTATTTTGGAACGAAGAAAATATATGACTAAGAAATATTAGCCACTTATTAATTAAACTTTGCATTTTTTTCATTCCATTGCTTGTGAATTTTATAAATTTATACGCCATTTTCTTATAAAAAGGATCAAAATGCAAAATTAACAAATTAAAAAATAAAATATGTTAGATTCATCCATAATAAGGATCAAAACTAGGTACTATAATTTTTTATATATCCAACAAAATGTAGGTACTATAATTTTTTAAGCATTGAAAAATAGAATTCAACATCGACTTTTTCCTTTCAAGTGTTATTTTTGTGAATTGATAACACAAAAAGTTCTTACTACACAATGAAAAGATTAACTAAAGTAAGTAGATTTTATAATAATAATTATCATTCACTAGTAATCTATACAATATTTTAATAACTACAAAGGCGTTGCCTAGTTTTAATACACATTATCGTTTCACAATCGACTCTATTGTTCAATTACATATTTTAAATTAAATAGTTTTTAATAACTTGAAAATTGATATTGTATATATCAATTAAAATGAATTTTAATATTCTATATTATATGAGTAATATGTGTTTAAATGAAGTGACATAAACAACAAATCTTCTTTTACTTTAACAAATTTAAGTTGGAAGTTTTTAATTCAAACTAAATAAGATGTAGTAATTTTTTTTTTTTCAAACGCACACGGTATAATCATGGGAAGGCACATGCAAAAAAATTAAAGCTAAATAAGATGAAAGTTTTATTTTTAAAATACACACGATATAAACATGAAAATGCACACACAAAAAAATTAAGCTAAATAAGATGGAAGTTTATTTTTAAGAATAAATATTTAAAGCTTGAAAACAAATATATATAAACAAAAAAGAAGTTAAATAAGATAGAGGTATTTTGGTAATCAAATACTTTTTTCTTAGAAATTATACCATGCTTATTAATTTGAAAACAATAAATTAAACACTCAATAAAAAATAATCCCAGCATAACTAATCCCAGTATAACTTATCCCATCATAACTTATCCAACATAACTAATCCCAGCATAACTACATTCCCAACCAAACGACACCTTAGAGAATAACTACAAATAATTCTAACTTTTCAAGTTTCATAATATTACAAGATTAAATAATTTATTTTTAATCCAAAACCAGACTAACAACCTATTTATTAAAGGAAAAATTACAGTTTATAGGTAAAAATCTTTTATAATTATATGGTATGGGTAATGTTTTAAATAATTACAATTCATAGGTAATTGTTAGTTAAAATTTAGTTTTATGTGGGCTCATTTATACAAATATAATTTGTAATGTATATAACTAAGGCAAATAAGATTTTTTCTCTCATAATTAATATTTTATTATCTCCCTTAGCTAATTAGAGAGATATGCGGCAAAGTTTACTCCTTCAATCTTATTGGATGTTATAGGCGGCAGAAGGTATTCAATCCAAATTCTAACTTTTTACTCAAATTTTTATTTTTTCTGAAGATTGTGAAAATTTCAAACTCTTTTCCATTGAAATATCAAAAAATATATCTCTTTCTATTTCTTCTCCCAATTTCTCTATAATTTTGTATTTTCAACTACACATTAGCTGTATTTTGTCCATTGAAGATTACCTTAAGGCTTTTTTCGTCCCTAAAAACTCGCAGAGATTTGATTTGAAGATTTTGATGGTAAATTTTATATATTTACGGATATACAAATTTGTTCTTCTTTACTTTTTTAAGTTAATTGGTCAAGTGTGTAAGGACAAAGCCACTTTAAAATCGGTTATGACCCAATATGCAATCCGAAACAGATTTCAATTCAATACAAAAAAATCAAATGGAAACGGATAAGTTGTTGTATTTTATGATTATATATGTTTCTGTATTTGTATATTTTTTTTAGCATTTGTATATTTGTATGTAGTTGTAGTTGATTATTTATTTTTAGTTGTATTTGTATATCTGTATATAATTTTATTTGTATATATTTTTTAAATTGTATCTATATAACTTTATGTAGTTGTATATGATTATTTGTTTTTTAGTTGTATATGTACACCTAATGTAATTGTAGTTGTGTATATGTTTTATAATTGTATCTGTATATCTGTATGTAGTTGTATTTGATTATTTGTTTTTTAGTTGTATATGTATATCTGTATGTAATTGTATTTACATATATGTTTATTAATTGTATTTGTGTGTGTGTGTGTCTATATATATATATATATATATATATATATATATAGTTATATATATATATATATAGTTATATATATATATATATATATATAGTTATATTTGATTATTTATATATATATATGTAGTTGTATTTGATTATTTATTTTTTAGTTTTATATGTATATATGTATGTAGTTGTATCTATATTTATGATATTTAATTGTATTTGTATATCAGTATGTAGTTGTATTTGTATATATGTTTTTTAATTAATTTTGTATATCTGTATGCAGTTCTATTTGTATATCTATTTCATGTATATCTTTTTTTTTATATGTATAACGTTGGGTTTCAAAAAAATCGTATTTCAAGAATTTATAATAAAAATTTAAATTTGGAACATACTTTATAAAAATAGTTGTTGAATTATTCCTCTTTTTCTCTCTAATCTTTCCAAAATAATTTTTTTAGATTTAATATATGCCTTAAATCACAGATAATGAGCTTTAATGCTCAGTAATGGAAGAGTAATTAGTGGAAAGTTGGAGTAATTTAAGGGGATTTAATGCTTTCAAATTTTCTTTTTCATCTCTTGTTCAGTTAAGTTATTTTTCTACTGATTCGTATAATTCTGTTATATATAGAAATAACTATTACCTACTTTTGCCTATAATTTCTAATTATTGAAACTTTCACTAGAAAGTTAGTTATAGGTCTTATACTTTACCTATTTCTGAATTTTTGCCTTTATTAAATAGACTTAATGTTCAATACAAGCAAAGGCCAGGCCCAAAATTAAAACCTGGCCCAAACCCATCAATAATAAATCAGACAACAAATCAAATAGAAAAATGTCCCAAAATCAGATTAGGAAAGTCCACCATCTTCCTCACATGGCGCTTCCCGTCGAGAAATTAGAAAAGGCAAAATTTGGAAGGTTCAATGTCCCTCATCCAGCTCAACCGATACAGAGCAGCTGGTATTGGTTTGCCTTGTAATGAAGATCGAATCCCCAATATGTTGGTGATTAAAGACACTTTGTGGTAGTTAAATCTGGACAGAGTTGCCAGCGCCTCCAATAATCGATGACAAAGTAAGTCATCCTTGTTTTTATAATAGCTGGAACCCCGCATAAGCTCGATCTTTTATCTTAACATGATTTCTCTAATGATGCATGGATACAAGATTAGGAGCTTTAACTTAGATCTGGAAGCTGAAGAACCTCATCAGCTTATCAGTGTAACTCAGGTACATCTAACCTCTTTCGAAATAACTTTTGATTTTATTACCTTTCATTCTATGGATTGAATCCCAAAAGGAATTAATACCACCATATAAATTCAAGATGCTAAAATTGATTATTACCTCAAAATGGTTATACTTGCAACCTTGGAATTGATTGAAGGAATCTTGTCTACGATGAAGAATATGAATAGTGTTGTTAAGTCTCGATTTAGTACCCAATGAACACCTCAACGTTCTCACCAGGTGCAGATACTGTCAACCACTAGAAATTGCTTCAGACTTTGAAACCAACTACTCAAAAATTCACCAATAGCCCTATTTGTAACTAAGTAATGAAAATTGTACAGTATAACTTGAGATTTTTACTTAACAGTTGGAATTGCTTGAGATATTTATTTTTTTGATTCTCATGGTTGAGGTGTTTATCTTGTCAAGATTAATAATTTTTTTTCCTGCACTTAGGACTTCTTAAATTGAGTTGAATTCATAGTTACCTGCAAAACTAAACACTAGGTTAGTAAAAAAATCAGCAAGAGTATTTCCCTCCCTTAAAGAGTGTTGTACTCTTACTGATATGACACTTTTGATCCTATTAATAGTCTTGACCTCCATAGAAACAGTCCAAGGGACCTCCCAATCTCCATTGATAATGTTAACCATAACCAATGAGTCAGTTTCCAGGATAATGTTGGTGAGCTGATTATCTAAACAGTATTGGAGCCCTTCCCTAATAGATCTAGCCTCAACTACTATGTTTGTTGTATCAGCAATTAGAAACCTTTAGCTTTCACAAAATCTCCTTCATGATTTCTTAAACAAAATACAACAGCACTAGGACCTGGATTCCCTTTAGAGGCACCATCACTATTACATTTTAACCATCCAAAAGGCGGTGCCATCCACCTAACAACTTTACAAAGAACATTAGGTCTGTAATTTTCCAAAAGATAAACCATTTGGGGCCAATTATTAGGAAAAGATAAGTTGAACTTTAACCTAATAAATTTATAGATAGAATCATTAATACCCCACATAACCTTATTTTTGGAATATGAACCACCATGAAGAATTGTATTTCTCTTTTTTCCATAAAAACCAGAGAATGATGTTAGGAAGTGCTTGAAAGACTATTTTCTGTCTAAAATTACCTTGAACATCCCACCATTTCTTCATAATCTATTTAACCTGTACCCAAAGGCCTAAGAGACCAACACCTCTAGCATAATAATCCCAGATAAAAACGGCTACTTCTTCTTTCAAGAATAGGTGCTCTACTGTTTCCCTCATGGATTTTCTACAACAATGACACGTTTGAGAAATATTAAGATTCCAGGTAGACATAACAATAGCTACAAGAACCCTATGTGTCCTGACCCTTCATCCAAAAAAGGAAATTTTGAAAAGAAGCCTTTTTACCCATAATATCTTAAAATCATCATTAGGAGCAGATTTCTTTCTAAGAATTTCCCAAACAGACTTAACAGAGAACTTTCTAGTACTATTCTTTGTCCACCAGGGTTTGTCTATTTCTCTAGTTTGTCTAACATTACCCATATTCATCTTAATATGCTCGACAATGTTACTAGGCAAATGTTCCTAGATGAGGTCAAAATCCCAACCATTTTTTGTTTTGAAGATATCAATATCAGTCAAAGAGTGACAACCTAGCACATCAATGGGTTGAACATTTAATGGACCAAGATTAGTCCAATTATCAAACCAAACACTAGATAAACCTCCTCTTGGTTGCCACCACAAATTCTATTCAACAATCTCTCTATTCTACAACATGTGTTTCCAGACTTGAGAACCACCTTTCCACTGAACAAAAGTTGGAATTTATTTTTTACAGTATTTTTTACACATAAAATTAGCCCATAATGAATTTTGGGTCTTGAATTTCCACTAAAGCTTGGAAAACATAGCTTGAGATATATAACCCATAGATCTAAAATCCAAACCGCCTTCAATTTTAGGTAAACAAACTTTATCCCAAGCAGCCCGGTGCTTTCTCCCACCTAAAATGTTATTACTTCAAAAGAATTTTGCAAAAATTCTATGAAGCTCTTTCAAAACACAATTAGGAGGAACAACTGCTGCTAACACATGAACTGGTATACTTTGTAAAACACTAGTAATTAAAACTTTCTTACCACCAAATGACAACATGTTACCTTTCCAAGCATAAAGTTTGTCTCTCACTCTTTTAATCAGCTCAGCATAACGGTCCTTTCTTTTCCTAGCATGAGTGATAGGACAACCAGGATATTTGAAAGGAAACTGACCCCTGGAAAAACTTGTGCATTCTTCTGCCAGTTTTCTTAAATCTGCAGCAACACTCTGATGTAAAAATAAAGAACTCTTTTCTTTATTAATTTTTGAACCATGCTGAACTTCATATTCATGTAAAATTAATACAATTTAATTAAAGAGTATTTGTCAGTAGAGGAAAAAATAGTAGTATCATCTGCATATGCAAGATGATTCAATTGTGAACTCCACTTAGGAAGGCCATAACCAACATACTGCACATCCTCAAATAAAGCATTCAATGATCGAGATAGAACCTCAACCGATAGAATAAAAAGGGCAGAAGATAAAGGATCTCCTTGCTTAACACCTCTAGTTGAATGAAAGAAACCCTAATCTTGGCCATTAATCAACACCGAATTCTAATTATTGCTACCAATCTCCAAATCAAATCCACCAAAATATGAGAGAAACTCATTTTTCTTAAAACTTTCATCAGAAAGAACCACGAAACTTTGTCAGATATTTTAGCCATATCAAGCTTAAGTATCACATTAGTAGGCTTAACTCTTTTTCTGATATCTGTAACAATCTCTTGAGTCAATAAAACATTTTTAATGATGCTTCTACCTTTCACAAAACTAGATTGATTACAAGAAATCAAATTAGGTAGCAAAACCTCAAGTCTATCATAAATAATTCTAGAAAGAATTTTATTTATGAAATCACTCAAACTAATAGGCCTCAAATCAGAGAACGATTGTACATATTATTTCTTTGGTAAGAGCACCAAATTAGTTTGAGTAATAGACTTTGGCAAAGAATTACCTTGAAAAAAATCCTGAACCAGTGTTAGGATATCATTCCCAACAATATCCCAACAACACTGGTAAAATCTTCCTATCAAACCATCAGGACCACTAGCACTATCACCATTTAAGGTAAAAATAACTTTTTTGACCTCCTCTAACTTTGGGATTTTGCATAACAAAAGGTTCTCGTCAAGAGTCACAAAGTTAGGGATGTGCCTCAATAAAGGAAAATCAGTGGCATCTCTCTCTTGAGAGAACTGTGTATGGTAAAAATCAATGGCTTTAGAAGCTATCTCTCATTCCTCTTCTAACCAAATCCCCTGTCTATTTTGTATTCTTTTTAGATCAAGTCTCTTCCTTCTTCCCTTTACTATGCTATAAAAAAATCTTGTGTTTCTATCTCCATTTTAAAACCAATCATACCCTGCCTTTTGTTGACAAAATATCTCCTCAAAATGAAGATATCTTTTAAATTCAGCTTGAGCTTTTTGCAACACAACTCTGTTCATAGTATTTGACAATTCTTCAAAGAGCTTCTCTTTGATTCTAACAATGTCTTCTATAATAATCAATTATTTGAAAATATCCCCATAAGTGTCCTTGCTTCATTTGGTCAAAGCATTCTTGACCCTCTTGATATTTTTCTTAAAAACTAGAAAAGGATTTCCAGACTCATTGGAAACCTAGTTTTGTTTGACAATCTTTTTAAAGTCTTCATGGTCGGTCCAAAATTTTAGCAACCTAAATGGTTTCCTATGTCTGGTATCATTTTCTTCACAAGTAAGCAACATTGGAGCATGATCTGACCCAGTTCTTGGTAAATGTTCAACTTTAGTATGATTGAACCAGCTTTACATCTCTTAATTAATAACAATTCTGTCCAACCTCTCAAAAATACAATCATTATCAGCTCTACCATTCCACTATGTGAAGGGGCTCCCTTTGTCAGGAACTTCTATTAAGTCACAAAATGAGATACAACATTCAAAGTTTTCATGATCAACAGCTACCATAAAAAGACCTCTAATTTTCTCTTCTACATTCATTACCACATTAAAGTCACCCCCACTAACCAAGGACCATCTATTTTATTTTGCATCTGATAAATATCATTCCACAAATCTAATCTTTGAACTTTACTACACTAAGCAAAACAATAGTGATATAAAAACTATATTGCATGATCTGATATTTCAACTTTAAAGTAAGTTGATGTTCTATATTACTAATAACTATAATATCAGAATCATAGTTTATAAAGACCTATATTTTGCCATTACAGTTAGAAGTAGCTAAAGGCATGCATAATATTCTTCTATACTTGTTAATGAATCTACTATCTTGGAAAGGTTCCATAAGAACAATAAATGAAAACCTTTGATACTTATGCAGTATTTGAACCCTCTGAAAAGATTGTTGTGACTTCACTAATCTTATATTCCAAATAAATAATTTTATCATTTATATATTGATCTACATCCTTTTGGTAAGACTTTGACACTTTGAGCACTTTCTCTATCTCCTTATTTTTTACCTTTTCTAGCAGCTTTCATGATCCTTAGAGATAAATCAGCATCTCTGGTAATGTGTAGCAATGAAGTTTTAGTATCTTCTCCCTTCATGAGAGCCTCAACCTATTTCTCAGGTATCTCTCTCTCTACTAGTTCTTGTTTATCCATATTATGAGATATGATGTTATGCAAAACTTTATTTGGGGACTCTTTCTACAGTATCACCATCTAGGACTCATCTATTTGCACAACAGTAGGTAGCAAAACTATTGCCCTATTATTATTTTCTGCCATTTGATCATCATTATTATTTCTAATATCAGAGTACTCTTGAATTGCTGAACTGCTCTCATCTTTTCTATCATTTTCATTGTGTTGACTATAAGGTGCTAAGGATTTATCACATTCCTTAGTAACTGTAATTACCACAATCCCTATGTTCATGAGCGCTTCTTCTGTTTCCTCCACTTATTATTCTTCTATCATTTTGTATTGTTCAACCATTGGTGCTTTAGTAGCTATTGCAGATGATGTTTCTACCCTGTTGTGTTATCCAAGAGTTGCTTCTGATGATGTTTATACCCTTTTGTGTTGTTCAAAATCTGCTGTAGATCATGTTTCAGGTTGTGAAATTTGTCCAAAGAACTTCGTGACCCATTCCTTTGTTGATATGATTTCCCCTTCACTCTCTATTTTTGGAAATGTATTAGTAGTATTTAAGTTATCATCCTTGCAATTATCACCTGTTGTATGTGATCTCTCTGTATTATCATCCTTCTCTTGAGCGAGCGCATCAAACTTATTGTTAATTGCTAGGGTGGTCTGATCATTAAAATACCTTTTATTATTTACCATATTCCATTGACCAGGGTCTCCAAACCACTCTACCACTAGAGAGAATTCTAGCTTTTCTTTTTTGAAATTTATGCACTTATAAGATATAAGGAGGACTAGGTTCCTTGGACCTTTTTTCACCACTATGAAATTTACTTTCTTCCTTATACTTTGATACCTTACTCACTCGACACTCTTCCATGTTGTGCCCTTGCATCTTGCATTCCAAAAAATATTTGGGGACAAAATCATATTTGATAGAAACTATGCTAACTCTTACTTCACAGTAGATTCATTCTCAATGTTTATCTGTATTGCCTTAGAAAAATCTTTTTTAAGATCAACTAGCACCTTCACATGAGCACAACTAGGTTTATACTTATTAATTGTAGCCCGATCTAGCTGTAAAGGTTTGCCAACAGCTACAGCTAAAGAGAATAAACATTCTTTCACAAAGGAGGTGGGCAAAAGATTAGGAAATGAAATCCATGCCATGGCTATCGATGTTTCCTCATTAACCTTGAATCTAGTATCATATATCAATGTGCGCATTAGGTAAGAATACCCTTCTTTGCAATTGATGTAATATGCTCCCTTAGAAACCAGATTAATAAATTCTTTCTGCTTTGTTAGATGAATAGAAATATGTTTACTCCGAAACAATCCAAATATGTGAAGAAAATAAAAGATACAAGCATGACTGATGAAACTGCTTGATGTAAAAAAGGGATAAGCAAGCATACTTGAGATATGCTCTCAATATTAATCACGTGCTGAAAGAAGCTGAGGATAAGATAACTACAACACTTAAAGTTGAGCTGATAGAGGAGTCCTACCTAGACAAGGGGATTAAATACAAGGAGAAGTCTGACTAACTGATAGAGCCCTACTGAAGAATAAAGACAAGGACATCTGAAGGACTTGATCAGAGTTGGCTTAAATAGAGAGAATAATTTTCACAGTCACTCACACACTAAAAAGAATAACACCAATTGGAAAATTAGTTCAACAACTTGAAGAAGTCATAAGTAGAACTTGTTCCTTTTACTAGAGTCAAAGAGTCATAAACTTTATGTAATAGGTTCTCGAGTTGTATTGTACTTGAATTCTAGTATCAGTAAAGTATAAACTGAGTTAGGATTAGTGTCTTCAACTTGAGAAACTCGAAGACTTGGGAACACTTATCTTGAAAGATTTGTGTTATTGTAGAAATAAGAGTTAGAGTTTAATTTCTAGTTTACAAGAGTCTTGTAATTTGTTGATTGTTGAGGCTCAAGAGTTTTAGTAGAATTGGGGTTAAATCCTGTATAGGTACAAGTCATGGGTTTTTACACCTCTTTGAGCTAGATATTTTCCATGTAAAAATACTGTGTCTTTTACTTACGCAGCTTGAGTGAAACACGTTAGACTAGTTGTTTCTTAGATAGGAAACTACTAGATTAAAATAAGTAAATTAGTAGGGTATGCATTCTAACAAGTGGATCAGAGAGAGATTGTCTTAAATAAGGATAGCACCTAAGAAAATATCACTTTGATGAATTCTGCACCACTTACTGGTCACAGTGAAGGTCAATCTACCACTAGACCTCCACTCTTTGATGAATCTCACTCCATCTGGTAGAAATCTAGGATGGAAATATTTATTCAAGGTAAAGACTACGAGATATAGGACAGGATCATTGATGGTCCTACTATTCTAATAAAGTTGGTTGTTGGTGAACATGTCAAGAAAGTAAGAAGTGAATTCACTATGGAAGACTTGTGGCATTAAAGAAGAAGGCTAAGGCTAAGAACATTTTAGTCTATGGACTAGGGCCAGCTGAGTACAACAGTGTCAAACTGTACCACTACTAAGAAAATCTGGAATGCTCTGGTCAATGCACACAAAGGTACCTCTCAGGTAAGAAAGTTCAGAATTACTCCTCTTTACTGAATATGAGGCTTTTAAGATAAAGAAGAATGAATCCATTCATGAAACAATGGCAATACTTACTGTAAGACCCCGCAAAATCTGAAGCTTAATTCGATCCTTTAGGCTTGTCAAGGGGTCCTAGACGTACCATATTTTAACTAAGTACTCAGACTTAGTGTCATTTTAGCCTACGAAGGTTGACAATCTAGTTTCGTGACCTTTAAGTCCATTAAATATTGATGTTTAGGTTGACTCATGATCAGAAATGTACGTAGGTATTTTTGGACAAGTTTTAGATTTTTTGGACTTCATTTGAAGCTCCTTTGAAATCTTAAAACAGCGGATCAACACAATCTTGGCATGCCGCATCAACTATCGCATTGATTAATATCTTCCCTAGCTACCAGCATCTAATTCCAGTGAATCGACGCGAACATGACATGACATGTTGGCTGTCGTGTCAACCTGCGCTTCGATAGCCCAGTTTTTAGTCATTAAAAGACCGCATCCTTGGGGATATTTGGGTCTTTTCCCCCAACCTTCAGCCCCCAAAAATACAAAATTCAGCCCTAATTCACAAAAGTATACTCACTTTCTCTCAAAATCTCTTAAGAACAAAATCCTAGGTGTTCAAATTTCAAATCAAGAACTCAAGAACACACCATCAAGTTTTCAGAATTCAGGCACTAAGGTATGTCATGAAGCTTATAGAAATAACATGAATTAAATATAATAGTATTAAATCATGGTTTAATCCAGTAAATAATAATATTAAAACATGGAGGATTGGATAACAACAATAATTTCATTGAATCATGTTATAAAATCAATAGTACATGGAGATTCATGGGTGAAATCATAATTTAAATCAATTAACGAGAAAAGATGATAGATTTGTAATTAAAATGGATACTTGGACTCCATGGATTAAAGGGATCCATGGATGGACATCTAATATGCGGGATGATGAATTTTGAAGGATTGATGGAAAGTTCTTGAGATTTGACCTTGATTCTTGAAGGATAGGGTTTTGCTAATTGAGAGAATGTTCTTAATTTCAGGAAAAATTGATTAGAATAATTCCCAATTAGGTTATTCGGGATTTAATTTCATGTTTGGGGCTGACTGGGTTAAGGGAAAAGTATTTAAAATCCCTTGAAATTAAAACTCAAAATGGACTGAAAATCTCAATTTTCTAGGCAAGCGCGACGCGGCGCTATCGCGCCGTGCCATTGGAATCGGACAACTGGGAAACTGGTCTATGGCGCGATGTGGGGAAATCACGGTCCTTAACTGATTGGGACCTGGAAGTTCACCACGATGGGATGGTATTGCGCTTCGACACTGGAATGGACAAATGTTAAGTTGGCTTATGGCGCGACATGCCAGAATTGTGGATCCTCTCTGGAGTTTGCCAAATGGGAGACTAGCCTTCTCCACGATGCGCTAAAGGTTAACTTGATGATGTTTAACGATTGAAATTTAAAATTACCATAACTTCTTACCCTGTTATCGGATTTGAGTGAATTTTATATCTTTGGAAAGCTAATTGAATTTCGTATGCTATGGCAGGATCTAAATTGAAAAATAATGAGTGTTTAAAAATTTTCATATACAAATTCTCACATATTGGGACTTAGATTATGCTAGGGAAATATGGGGTGTTACAATATCTCCTCCTTGGGATCATTCGTCCCCGAATAAAATTAGTTAAGCTGAGGGAACTGATGGACTGAGCTTATACATTGAATATGCATGTCTGATGTATGGATGCATGATTAAACTGATTCATGAATGCAAGAATGACATGAACATGATGTGTGGCTGAAACTGAGCATGATAGAAAGAAAAATCTTAAGAAGATTGGTACCTTATACTGAATCTGGATTCGCGGAGCAAAGATGAGGGTACTTGATCCGCATATCTTCTTCCACTTCCCAAGTGGCTCCCTCAATGAAATGATTTTGCCAAAGAACCTTGACTAATGGAACTTCTTTGTTCCTTATTCTACATAATAGATGGTCAAGAATTTTGACTGGAACTTTCTCATAGGAAAGACTGTTCTGAATATCTACACTTTCTAAGGGAACAACTACAGCTGGATCACCAATACACCTTTTCAACAACGAAACATGGAACACTGGATGTACTGAGGCTAAATCTGAAGGCAACTCAAGATCGTAAACTACCTTTCTAAAATAACTGAGGATTATGAAGGGACCAACATATCGGGGACTGAGTTTCCCCTTCTTGACAAAACTCCTCACTCCCTTCATGGGAGAGATTTTCAAGTACACAAAATCCTTGAGCTCAAACTCAAGGTCTTTTTTCCTCACATCTGCATATGATTTCTGTCAGCTCTGGGAAGCCCTAAGCCTTTCTCTGATCAACTGAACCTTCTCTAAGGCATCAAACACCAAGTCAGGCCCTACTAATGCAGCCTTACCTACTTCAAACCAACCAATTGTAGATCTACATATCCTACCATAGAGAACCTCAAATGGAGCCATACGAATATTGAAATGATAGCTGTTATTGTATGTGAATTCAATCAAAGGTAAATGGTTATCCCAACTACCCTTGAAATCAACAACGCATGATCTCAGCATATCCTCAAGAGTCTAAATAGTCCTTTCTGCTTGACCGTCTATCTGAGGGTGAAAGGCTGTACTAAGATAGACTTGGGTACCAAGACCCTTTTGGAATACTTTGCAGAAGTGAAAGGTAAACTGAGTACCCCTATCGGAGATGATAGATAAGGGAATGCCGTACAACCTAACCAACTCTCTAAGATAGATATTGGCATAGTCCTCGGCTGAATAAGAGATATGGACTGGTAAGAAATAAGCTAATTCGGTCATCCTATCTACGATAACCCAAATAGAATCATGCTGATGATGGATACGAGGAAAACTTGTCACAAAATCTATGTTCAATTCCACCCATTTCCACATAGGAACACTGAACTCCTACATGGACCAACTTGGCTTTTGGTGCTCAACCTTAACTTGCTGACATATAGAGCACTTAGCTATAAACTCTACAATATCTCTCTTCATTCCACTTCACCAATAGATCTCCCACAAATCGTGGTACATCTTAGTGGCCCCTGGATGAATAGAGTAATGTGCACCATGCACTTCTGTAAGAATTCGTTGCCTCAAATCATCTACACCAAGCACACACAATCTACCCTAACAGAGTAATGCACTATCTCCCCCTTGGAAGAAGACCTCCTTTTTCTGATCTCTAGCTGATTCCTTCAACTTAACTAGACTGGGATCTCTATCCTGCTTTTCCTTCACCTTGGAAACTAGAGATGATTCCGAGCTACCCATAGACTAGCTTCTACTGAATCAACTAAATGGAAACCTAGTAGGGAAAGCTGATGAACTTCCTGAGCTAACTTCTTCTTACCATCCTCCACATGAGCTACACTACCCATAGATAATCTACTGAGAGCATCAACCACAATATTGGCCTTTCCTGGATGATACAAAACCCTCATGTTATAATCTTTCAATAACTCTAACCACCTTCTCTGATGAAAATTCAAATTTTTCTGAGAGAATTCATACTGGAGGCTTTTGAGATCTGTGAACACATCTACATGTACCCTATACAAGTAATGCCTCTAAATCTTTAAGGCGAATACTACTGCTGCTAGCTCAAGATCATGAGTCGGATAATTCTTTTCATGAGGCTTAAGCTTTCTAGAGGCGTAGACTATAACCTTACCTCTCTGCGTAAGAAAACAACCCAAACCTACTCTAGATACATCACAGTGCATAACAAACCCATCAAAACCATCTGGTAGAGTAAGAACGGGGGCTGAGGTGAGTCGAGTCTTCAACTCCTGAAAAATTTTCTCGCAGGAATTTGTCATTGAAACTTAACTTTCTTCTAAGTTAATATGGACATGGGAGATGCAATAGATGAAAACCCTTCAACAAACCGACGGTAATAGCTAGCTAAACCCAAGAAACTCCTAATATCTGATGGAGAGATGGGTTTAGGCTAGTTTCTCACCACCTCAGTCTTGAGAATCAACCCTAATGCCATCAACAGAAATAATGTGGCCAAGGAAAGCTACTAATCTTAGCCAGAATTCACACTTATTGAATTTAGCGAATAACTAATGGGCTCTAAGGGTCTATAACACTATTCTGAGATGGTATGCATGATCATTTTCATTAAGGGAGTAAATAAGAATTTCATTGATGAAGACTATGGCGAACATGTCCAAGTATTGCTTGAACACTCGGATCATCAAGTCCATGAAGGCTGCTTGGGCATTTGTGAGACCAAAGGACATGATTAGAAATTCGAAGTGACCATACCAAATTTCAAAAGCTATTTTTGAAATGTCACATTCTCTTACTCTAAGCTGATGATAGCTTGATCTGAGGTCTATCTTGGAAAAGTAATTGGTACCCTGAAGTTGGTCAAACAAGTCATCGATTCTAAGAAGTGGGTATTTATTATTGACTGTTAATTTGTTCAACTGATGTTAGTCAATACATATTCTGAGAGAACTGTCCTTCTTACATACGAATAAAATAGGTGCGCCCCACGGGGAGATGCTGGGTCTGTTGAATACCTTATCTAGGAGATCCTTTAACTATTTTTTAACTCTCTGAGTTCAGCTGGATCCATTCTGTATGGCGGAATAGATATGGTCTTAGTATCTAAAAAAAGGTCTATTTTGAAGTCTATTTCTCTTTCGGGAGGAACTTCAAAAAGATCTTCAGGAAATGCATCTGCGAATTCATTTACTACTGGAACAAACTCAAGAGTAGGAGTTTCTGAGCTAGAGTCTTTGACTCACACAAGATGGTAGAAACACCCCTTGGACATCATATTTCTGGTTCTAAGGTATAAAATTAACTGACCCCTAAGAGCTATAGTACTACCACTTCATTCAAGGACTGGTTTATTTGGAAACTGAAAATGAACTATTTTATTTCTACAATCAACGGAGGCATAGCATGAGTAGAGCCAATCCATGTCAAGAATGACGTCAAAATCCATCATCTCTAACTCCACGAGATCAACTGAGGTAATTTTGTAAGATATTATGACCGGACAGTTCCTGTATACCTACTTGGCTATAATGGAAACACCTACTAGGGTAGACACTGAAAAGGGCTCTACTAGAGTTTTGGGACTAACTCCAAAATTGATGGCTATATCTGGAGTTACAAAAGAAAGAAAAGATCCAGGGTCTAGTAAAGCATAAACATATAAGTGAAAGACCTGCAATGTACCAGTAACTACATCAAGAGACTTTTACTCATCCTGGCAGGACTGAAAAACATATAACCTTTTCAGGCGCTGACCACTGGTAGTACTGAAAGCGACACCCTGTTGACTTGGGAGGCCGGATGGAACTGATGACTGATGGGAATGGCCCTGTTGGTGTGCATCCCTACCCTTTTTAGAAACTACCTGACACTCCCAAATCCGATGGCCTGGCTTACCACACTCGAAGCACACATCACTACCTGCTCTACACTTACTCTGATAGTGTCTGCCATACTTTTGACATAAAGGATTGGTACGAACACTGCTAACACTAAATTAGGACTTAGAGCCTTGTGCCCTATACCTATTTTTGTTTCTGAATTTGGGTACTGAGGCATTGGCTGAAGAGGGCGCTGGGGCTGAAGACTTTTAATAAAACTGAAGATCCTCTAACTTTGGCTGATTGAAATTAAAAATACCCATCCTAGCTCTCTTATTTCCTCTGTACCTCTTATTAATTTTCTTCTCCTCTATATATTGACCATAGACTATCAGTCTAGACAAGTCTATCTCACTACTCAGCATTGCGATTCTACACTCCTTGACCATACTATCAGATACTCCAGACACAAACTTACTCATATTGGACATACTGTCAACTACCATATGAGGAGAATATCTATCTAACTACGTGAAATTGAGAGAATACTCCCTCACATTCATGCTGCCTTGCCTCAAATTAATAAATTCTAACACCTTGACCTCCCTCAAATCTAATGGAAAGAATCTGTCCAAGAAAGTCATGACAAGCTTTTCTTATTCTATAGGGCCTGCATCAAAACCTCTATCAAATTTCCATATCTTGAACCAAGTATGGGCTACATCCTACAATTAATAGGCAAGTAACTCGGCACACTGACTAGACGTCACTCCCATAGAAGCCGTTACCTTTTAAACTATATCTAAGAATTCTTGTGGATCCTCTTCAGACTTGGATCCTATGAATAAACAAAGATTAATCCGAGTGAAATCCCAAATTTTAGTTGTAGTATTATTGGCCACTTAGTTGGATGGAACAACAGCTGGTCATTCATTTTCTGCTGCTATGGAGTTTTCTGGAGTAGTGAACGCAGCTCTAAATTCTGTATGAGAGATATGCTCTTCCAGAGGATCTGCTTGGAAAGACTGAAGGGTTGGCTGAGTTCCTGTTCTTCTTTCGTTCTTCTTTGGAGACATGTTCTGTAAATGAAAGGAAGGAGGTAACGGATTAGACTGAGAGTTTAACTTGAGCTCATGCTCAATCGCATAACATGAATACTAAAAGAAGGGAAACTTTTTCTAAAAGCCTTGTAGCCACTCATCCATAAGTGTGGCACGCTACAAACCCATGTACAAGACTCTACTCGACGCGGTTTTCAGACTTTCTAGGATACTTTAAAACCTTAGACTTTAATACAAAGTTTTTAATGACCTGAGACTATTCCCTAGTCATTACACGGTGCTTACAGTCTTGAGAGACCATAAGCTAACCCATGAGCTGGTACCTATAGTGAGCACTGAATAATATAATCATGAATACAGAAGAATAACTAAATGCCTTAAGGTTTTAATATTGAAACTTTTGAATTATAAATTTGGCATAGTGCTAAAATTTGAATAATCTGAATAGCTAACTATAGTGTCTAAAAATCCTTTAAATTGAATACTATGAGTTGATGGCACAGGCCCCTAACTAACTCTAATAACTACTGAATAAAGACATGAAGTAATATAATCTGCCCTCGAATAATGAGGACTCACCACTGCTATTGTACTGCTGATAATCTGAGAATCTAGGTGCGATTCGAGAATTGAGCATCAATACCTACGATATGAGACATCATAGCACAAAAGAAAAGGTATGCAATTAGTACTTTGAATGTACTAGTATGCTAAATAAGGTAGGCTGACATGCAAGGTTTCATGAATAGAAGGAATAAACTATCTGAATATATATGTAAAGCATGAGGTACTGAGTATATGATGTGAAACCTATAGATACTAAATATATGTAAAGCACATAAAAACTCTATATGTATAAGATTCTGTAAATACTAAAAATATATGAAAATCTGTAGACCTTGAGGATACATGACCAAGCTTATAACATGGACTGAGTAAAATCTGTAAACTAAATTACTGATGAAAAACTGATATCTGTATACTTTGGTCAAACAACTCTAAGACTGTATAAATAAACTAGGATTTTATCTGAGACTATAGGAGGTATCATTTAATCGACATGCCCCAATCTGAGCTAATCGGGGTCTATTATGTAACCCCATTTGGATGGGTGTTAATACCGTGCCACGGGTACTAACATTGGCTATGTAGATCTACTAGACTGATATAATGTCCAAAGGACTAAGGGTGTTAAGAGTGAACTGACGGGTGACCCTTGCGAGATAGCCAAGCCTAATCTGATGGGTGACTTCTCATATCCTACGCTGGCTACATAGTTCTGAAGTATATGGACTGCTACTAACGACTCTGATTATCTGACAAGGAAGTCGCCATTGTTACATTCGCTTGGTGCTAAATCCTACTCCTAACTGAAAGACACTGAGATACTAGACTATTCTGAGTTTGATGACTCATATCTGACTATTCTGATAATGCACATAGTATAATCTAGGGACTATTCTATAATGTACTGAGATTAGACTAAATAAATAGCTATGGTTTTTCGGGTAATCAATACCCCCAGGACTCAAAACAATAATAATGAAGAGACACTAAAGCTTGGGGGACAAAGCATGTAGGCTTTTATTAAATCCATTAGTCATCTATGCATTTTGTCAAACACTTATAGTTCATGGTTTAAAATAATCATAGAAATGTCATGAAGCTTATAGAAATAGCATGAATTCGACATAATAGTATTAAATGATGGTTTAATCCAGTAAATAATAATATTAAAACATAGAGGATTGGATAACAACAATAATTTCATTGAATCATGGTATAAAATCAATAGTACATGGAGATTCATGGGTGAAATCACAATTTAAATCAATTAACTTAAAAAGATGATAGATTTTAATTAAAACAGATACTTAGACTCCATGGATGAAAGAGATCCATGGATGAATATCTAACATACCTGGGATGATGAATTTGGAAGGATTGATGGAGAGTTTTTGAGATTTGACCTTGATTCTTGAGGGTTAGGGTTTTGCTAATTGGTAGAATGTTCTTGATTTTGGGGAAAAATTGATTAGAATAATGCCCGATTAGGTTATTAGGGACTTAATTTCGTGTTTAGGGCTGACTGGATTAAGGGAAAAGTACTTAAAAGCCCTTGGAATTAAAACTCAAAATAGATTAAAAATCCTAATTTTCTGGGTTGGCGCAATGCGGCGCTATAGCACCATGTCACTAGAATCGGACTACTGAGAAATTGGTCTGGGGCGTGACATGGGGAAATTGCGGTCCTTCACTGATTAGGACCTGGAAGTTTACCGCGACATTGGTATCGCACTTCGACTCTAGAAATGGACAAATGTCAAGTTATCCTATGGCACAATGCACCAGAATTGCGGATCCTCACTGGAATTTGCAAATTGGGAGATTTTACTGCTCCGTGATGCGCTAAAGGTTAAAATAACAGTGTTTAATGAATGAAACTTAAAATCTTCATAACTTCTTACCCAGTTATCGAATTTGGATAAATTTGATATTGTTGAAAAGCTAATTGAATTTCCTACACAATGGTAGGATCTAAATAAAAAAATAATGAGTTTTCAAAAATTTCACGTATGAATACCCATGTATTAGGACTTAGATTAAGCTAGGGAAATACGGGGTGTTACATCCCTTGAATGAGTATGTCTCCCACTTTGAATTTAGAGTTGATTTCACCACCTTAGCTTATTCAGTAGTTGCTAAGAAAAATAAATTGGCCATTATCCTATCAAGGCTTATGGCTCATGCTCCATAGAGTGGGGAGAAGAGGCATAGGAAAGAAAGGAGGAAGAATAAGACTGCCAGAATACCTAGGCCAAAAAGTGGTCGAACAAATCCTCTTTAATAGTAGTGTGGCAGAAACCATCAAGATGTCTACAAAGCTGGTAGTGACATGTGCTTCAAATATGGAAATCTAGGCCATAGAGTCAGACAGTGTCCTCAGGTGGGTTCGCGGAGTCAGCATACCCGTCCCCCAGCTCAGTATGGTTTCCTGAATCAGTAGAGTGCCACTCCTAATGCCTCCGGTGGGCAGTGACCAAATAGGCTTTATGCACTTCAGTCTAGACAAGATTGGGAAAGTTCTCTACTGATATGGTCACTAGTACGTTACAGACCTCCTATTTACATATTATGTTTCATCAGATCCAGGAGCTACTCCGTCTTTTGTAACTCCTTGTATAGTAGTTAACTTTATGGTCAGACCAGATATTAACAAAACCTTTCTTAGACTCCACCCCAGTGGGATCAGTACCCATGACTCATGTTACCCTCCTAACGAATTTGCTAAATTTAGATCAGGACATGTATATCCTCAGCCTAGATCTTTTTGTAGATCCACCCACGATATTGATATTTTATTCCTCAGGCCTCAGTTAAGTATCTAGTCCGGTATAGTATTCAGTACTTAGTGATCAGTATTCAGCCTTAAAATTCAGTAAAAAACTCAGATAGTTCTATAAAACCATGGCTATCCGTTATCAGTTTCTTATCCATCATAGTCCAGTACTTCATTATTAGTTTAAACCTTAGTTATCAATATGCAGTTATCAGAACTCAGTATTCAGGTCCATTATGAGTCTCAGTTATACTCCCAGTTAAAGTCTCAATTACAGTCTTAGCTACCGTCTTAGTTACAATCCTAGTCCCATTCCAATAATCAAATCAGTAGCTTAGTTCAATTTTAGGTTCACTTGACCGTAGCATATAGTTATCAGTCATTCAGTTATCAGTATTTTAGTACCTCAGTTTACAAACTATTTTGGAACCATGTTATATGCTTGGTCTTGTATTTTCAAATAATACAGGCTTTAATGAATTTATGCCCAGTTATCTCATGTTACCCAATCAGACCTTACCTCGTGTACATGATACTCTACAGTTTTAGTCCCGTTACTCAGACTAAGTGAAGTTAAGTCTTACATGCCCAGTATTCAGCTATCAAACATTTAGTTAATCAAATAAGTTAGTATACTTATGCATTCATGCACAGCGCCCATATGAATATTTTATTTTCAATAATCTCATGTGAGGTGGTGTACTAAGGTGGAGAGTATAGTTGAGAATAAGTTTTCAGTGTGAGTAAATCTGTAAAGCCAGTAATTCAGTATTCGCAGTCAGACAGAAAAAGTTTGTATGGTTTGGTTTCCACCTTTCTATCTAGTTGCTATCTAGTCGCTATATCAAAATATCTCGTGAATTAAATTATTCCAAGATGAAGCAATTAGGTATTGTGTGTTCAGCTCAGTTCATGTAACCAGTACTTATTCTAGAAAATAGTAACAATCTTTTGTAACCTAAACTCTTCCACCCTCTCCCAAACCTTTATAGTGTGACTCAATAACTTGATGCCTTTGTACTTGTTGCACTCTTGGATGTCACTCTTGTTCTTATACAATGAAATTATCATACTTTACCTCTAAGCTTCATACATTTTCGCCTTCTTGAAAATTATGTTAAATAAATGAGTCAACCACTCCATGCATACCCCTCATGTAAACTTCCAAAAATCCATTAGAATCTCGTCTGGCATAGTCGCTCTACCTTTATGCAAACCACAAATAAACCCTTTAACCTCCTCAATCTTAACACGTCTACAATAACCATTGTCGTGAAACCTCTCAGAGTGCTCCAAATCCCCCAACACAATGTTAGAATCCCTTCCTTCGTTCAAGAGCTTATGGAAGTAAGACTCTTATCTCCTCCTAATACAAACCTCCTCCACCAAAACTTCACCGTCCGTGTCCTTAAAATTTAAACTATCAAATTATTTAAAAAGATTCTTCAGACAATGCTCTAACGCTATAATGAATCTCTTTCTAGTTTCAAAAAGAATTATATATTCTTATATCTAAAAAATATTTAATTAAATATTTTATTTTATTCTTAATGAGAAATATTCATAGTTAAGCTCTAAAAAGAATGATAAATTTGTATATTTAAAAATATCTAACTAGGAACTTCATATTTTATCCTTTATGAGAAATTGTAATGACCTGTCTGATTGTGTTGAGTATTAGGACTTCTTTGTCCTAAAAGATTTTTCAGGTAGCTTTGAAATGTAATGTATGACTTGCATGGATGTGTGACACTATTCTCAAGGCAATCGGATGCATATCAATGAAGAAAATATAAAATTTGCATTTAAAATTTAAAGTCTGACCAAAGTCAACAAAAATGCTTAAACTTAAAATCGTGATTTTAATAATGCCAATAAGTCAAAAAAGTGATTTTTTATTGGGATGGATAGTTTCTGCAAGTCTTTAAGGAGCTTGGTAGTGTTTTGGATGCTGGAGATGATAATTACTAGTTATGTTTAATAATTTGGGTTGACCACGATCAATATTGTGTTAGGACGACATTAGATCTGTGTTGGCGTAGTCAAATACGTACATAATGTATTTTAAAAGCAATTTTCATCTTGAAGGGTTCAAGTATCTTCGAAAAAGTTAATTCCACGTTTTGGATTTGATGGGACTTGCTAGCTGCTGAGTTCTGGTGAGATCTTACATGAGCGCCGAGTTTCGCACATGCGTACTCATATTAGTAAATGGTGATCCGTAGGTGCGAAATAGTGAGTGGTGGTAAGGTCTCGCCCGTGTGAGGTTTCTTTCGCATATGCAAAGCCACTCCTGTATGAATTTGTTTGCACCTGCAGAGCTGGGTGAATAAGTAGGATCCTACACTTGTGAGGTTATCCACAGGTTCGACGTCCCTTCTGCATAGATCTTTTTGTATTTGCAATGTCGAGTAATGTAGATAGCATTCACAACCTGCGATGAGTTTTCTGTGTTGCACCTGCAACACCTATATAGACCCCTGGACAAAATTAATAAGAGAAAATGCATCAAAACCCCCCCAAAACTTGTCGTCCCAACTCACTTTAGCACTTAAACTTAACTTCCATTTATTTACCCCCTTAACATCTTTAAAGTTAATTAATTCCCCCCTTAATGTTTAATACCACTCTCATGAGGGAGAGTGCATCACACTCGCTGCCACATCAGTGCCACATCAGCACCACGTCAGATCTACGTAAGAAGTTCGATTTTTCTAAAAAAGAATTAATCCCCCACACTTTATTTTTATATTTTTGTTTTAAAAAATAAAAAATATATATTTACTATTATATATATATATATATATATATATATATATATATTAAATAAAAAGGCATCCCTCCCCCAATTTTCTTTCTTCTTCACACCGCCCACCTACCCCGTCCACCCCACCCCCTACCCTGTATCACAGCCCCCCTTTCTATTTTCTTCAAACCACCCCACCTCTCCTCTAACATCCATTTTTTATTTTCTTCAAACTTAAAACATATTACTAATTCAAGAAACATCAATTCAAGAAACACCAATTATTCCTTCATCAAACCAACAATTGAAGAAACTCAAATTTCAGGCACAACTTTACAACATCATTAGAAAACTCTAATAATCAATTTAGACATCAATAATGATTTCAATGAACTCATTTTTTTTTTGTTTTCAAGCTTTTTCAAGATTAAACAATGGCGGATACAAAATTAAACTAGCAAAATTCATACCAATCAAACTCAAAATTCAAGTACAACTTCACATCATCATCAGAAAACCCCAATAATCAATTTGAACATCAACTACAAATTTGACAAGAAATTAATTTGAAAACAAATTCTAAACCATTAAAATTCATAACTTTTCACACACATTTTTCCTTTCTTGAAGAAATTAATGAAGATAATGGAAGTGGAGATGGAGAGTTAGAAGAAGTAGAAATGAAATTGAGATGGATTGTAAGAAGAAATACAAGAAAACTAGGGGGGCTGGGGGTATGAAGAAGATGAAGATCGGGTGGGGTGAGAGGTAAGAGGG
>NC_061114.1:33283229-33392481 GCF_002878395.1 Capsicum annuum
GTATGTGTGTATATATATATATATATATATATATATATATATATATATACTTACATACTAATTTATAAAACATATACACATGTATACGTTAAATGTACACGTCTATAGAAGATATATACACACCATTCAATATATATGTACTACCTTAAAATTAAATAAACTACATACTACAATATATATGTATTATAATATATAGATAGTTATACTATACTAATTTATAAAACATATACACATGTATACATTAAATATATACGTCTATAGAAGATATATACACTCCATTCAATATATATGTACTACTTTAAATAAAATATATACTATTCTACAATATACATTTATATATACTACAATATGTATATATATAGTTATATACTAATTTGTAAAACATATACACTTGGATACATTAAACATATACGTTAAATATAAATGTGTATAGAAGATATATACAATAATATACAAAACATATGCTACTTAATATAATAAATTAATAATACTTGATAGTTAATGAATGAATGTTGAATTTCATTGATTGCAAAATGATCCAAAATTTATAATTTACATGAATAAAAAATCTACAAATTATGCATTATTTTTTCCAACTCATCCATGTTAATATTAACGGGAACTTGCATAGGATAGTCAAAGTCAACGGGGGTAAACCCATGCATTGGACTTGATTCTGCTGAGTTCTCCCACGAAGTCATAATTTCTTCAAGTTTCTGCTCGTCCTTCGGCTCCGGTTTCATTCCTTGATTTTTTCTTTCTGCTCTAATCCAATCTCTGAGTCAAACTAGAACATTCATTGCATTGCTTCCCAATGAGTGTCGGTTGTCTCCAAGTTGCTGTCGTCCCTGACTAAAGGCACTCTCTGATGCAACGGTTGACATTGGAACGTTCAAGATATCTCTAGCTAATCTTGAAAGCACAGGATATTGTGATTCATTATTCCTCCACCAATCCAACGTATTGATCCGTCGTCTGCGATCCTCTGGCAACGATTAAGATAATACTTAAGCTCTTCCCGATAAGTTGATGTGTAAGCTCCCTCGTCAACACTGTTCCAACAGGGTAAATCATAAAAGGAATCAGGAAAACCACAATGTGCCGGCCTTTTAGAAAATGATGGCACCTCAGGAGGATGAGGAGTGACAGTTGGACTGATATGTGTCGGTACAGCTAAATCAACTAAATCAGCATAGTGGTTATAGAATTTATCTATGTAAGCATTCGTATCAAACATAGCCATCCACAAATCAAGTTGTACTTGTTCAGAATCATTGTTAGTATTTATTTCTAAGTTACGATAAATAAGAGTACCAAAGTGGCACATAGTATGGTATTTAATGCACGAATTTAGCATAGCACCAACCAAGAAAATAGGGGGAATCGAAAAAAAATATTTTTTAAATTTAGGAAACATGGCACCAACAACATCTTCATAACCTTCTTTATTTTTATATTCTTTGAGCAAACCAGAAATATCGGTTATATATCCCAAAATATTAGAAATAGTAGGATAATAAGCACTGAAAAATTCAACCGTAGCTATATAAAAGTTTTCCAACAAGATCATTAATTACAATCCAATTAGAATTAAGTAGCATGCAATCGGTAGAATCAACAAATGAACCACAATGTTGGTTAAAAACTAATGTAATAGGAACTCTATATTTATAACAAGTTTTTAAAAAATCATACGTAGAATTCCATCTAATATCAATTTCCTCAGGCATTAATATCGGTGCAAGTCCATTTTCTTGACATTTAACTTTAAATTCTTTAATTCTCGATCTACGATTATTTCCTTATATAAAACCAATAGCAAGACGGATTTTTTCAATATAAATCTCAAAAAATTCAAGACCATTTTTTACAATTAAATTATATATATGACATGCACACTTAATATGAAAATTTTCAAGTAACGGCGGTGATAACTTAGATTTAAACTTTGTTATAGCAGTCTTGTTGTTAGAAGCATTATCAAAAGCAATACATAAGATTTTATTTTCGATACCATAAAATGCTGCAACTTTATGTATCGAGTCAGCAATAAATTGTCCAGTATCTTTACGATCTTCATCATATAAAAAAGCAAGAATACGTTTTTGCATCACAAAATTACTATCCATCCAGTGATAAGTAATGGTTAAATAATCATTTTTATTTACAGCACGACCAAGATCAGAAGTTAGGGATATTCTACATTGAATATTTTTTTAATAATGTAGATAAATAAAAATAATATTGTGAATGAAGTCTAAAAATATCAGATCGACAAGTACTTCTAGGAATACCATTAAACATAGGATTATAAATTGCTTGAATATAATGACTAAAAGCATCAGAAGAAGGAAAACTAAAAGGCAAACAACCTACAACTATCATTTTTGTTATTTCTTCCTGGTCCCTCAATTTATTATACTTCTTTGTTACGTGACCGGTTGTTGGGTCCATTCTAGTTTGTGTGGGCCCACCAACAGCCTCACCACCTTGTGCAATTTTTAACTCTCTTTGGTGTTCTTCAGCTAAATGTCTCATTAACGTACCCGTACCTCTTGCCTGCGTCCTCTTTTATGCTTATATATTCTTTGACAAATATTGCATTACACCTCAGTATCTGATATACGTTCAAAAAATTGCCATGCAACACTAGTTTGTTTACAAGCTCTTGGGGCACGGGGAGGACGGGGAGGGAGATTAACCGATTCGGATCTAACGCTAGCATTTCCTACTGCGGGTGTCTCACCAATATTTTCAGCATCTTTATCTAAATCAACCGCATCTACTTCATTTTCTTCTTCTATACCATAATTTTCCTAAACTTTTCAATAATCCATATCATGAGCACTTACACCTATTTCTTCCTCAAAAGGTTGACTAAGTGGTACCGGAGGCGAAGGCACACGGGTATATCTAGTACTTGAAGTACCTCTACCGCTAGTAATTCGCTTTCTGCTACCACTACCACTTGCGGGACAAAATTTTTTGACACTTTTACCGAGGTTTCTTAATTTATCCATAGTATAAATCAAATTTTGGACGACAATACCAAATTTTGGAAGTATCCAAAGGTTGCGACTTTAGAAACTTCCACTCGTACTTAGTAATTGCAAAATTAAAAAAATTAAAGTGAGCACTTCAGAGATTAAATATATAAAATATTTGAGAATTGAGAAATGAGATTTGAGAGAATGAAAGATTGTGTGGAAAATGATTTGAAAGTGTAGGGTATTTTAGAAATTTTTTGGGGGTTAAAAAATGATTTTAAATAAAAAAAACTTTTTTTTTTAATATTTGGGCCCAAACTAGCCGTTATAGCTGTTGGGCCAACGGCTAGTTTGGCTCAAATTTCCAAAATCTTAAATAAATAAATAAATAAATAAATAAAAAATTAACCGGGCTTATCCGGGCCGTGCCGGGTCGGTTAACCGCGCGGGTCCTAGCTAGGTTGGGCACGATCCGAATTAACCAAGCCCAAATCCAAAACCCAACCGGACCAGAATCCGGGCCCTTAAAGCCCTTGGAGTTACCGGGCTGGGTCAAACCGGTTCGATTTCCTTTAGTGGGCCGGTTTGGGCCGGTTGACACCTGTAGAATTCATTAGAAACACAATGTAAAGATAAGGAGGCACAAGAAAAGAACTTATAATAGTATAGATTTATAGTTCTAGAAATTTTGCACTAAATGCTTGTATTAAGAGGATGAAAATGTAACTTGATACGTGGAGATTAATCATATATTTTTCATCATCAAAAAATATTTAGAAAATGTACTCACAGAAAAAGTCAAGATAGTAATTTTTTCTATCCCTACGGATAGAGGGAGAAACATAAGTTTTTTAGGATTCAAAGAGAAGGCTAGAGCAAGAAGACGAATTTTTGTCATAAAATCGATAGAGATGAATTTGATTTTTATATATCCTAGATGGCCACATCGTGTATTTTTAGAGTTTAAATCAATAGCAAAAATCATTGTACAATACTATTTGACACACAAAATTACCATTCCCTCCCTCTTTATGTTTTATTGGTTAAACCATCAGATGTACATATATACCAAAAAAGTAATATGTGCAAAGCCAAATAGGTGTCAATCACCTGTTTCTCAGGAGACTTTCTGCCTATACTTCTATTCTAACTCACACTATTACATGTAATTGAACTAAGAAAAAGATAGAAGCTAAGATCAAGTATTAATAGACACCAACTACAATATCAATAATTTTCATTAATCAAAAATTATATTCTATCCGCTGTCATGGGATCCTATTTATCTTGCTGAGAGCTATGCTCCACTTGGATAATGCACGACCCCTGATATGAAGTGTTATCTTCCTGTAGAGTTTATTAGCATGATATTTTCCCTCTTGGAATCTAATCAGGTTCCTCTCTCTCCCCATATGGTAGATACTGCCACTGCAAACATTTACAATATGTAAATGTGCATTTGGCCAAGCTGTTAGTCTATAAAAATTCTTCATGCTAACTTCCAATGGATCTATAGACTCCCAACCATGCCAACGATCTGTTCCACAGATCCTTTGTGACTAAACAATCAAAAAAAAGCTGATCAATGAATTTCGGCTCAATATTCAATATACATATTACAAAGAAACATAAATTCCAAACCTCTGAAGCCTATCTATTATTCCAAGTCTCTTCCAGGTTGCTAACCATATAGTGTGAACTTATACCGAGGATGAATAACTGGTTGCAAAGTCATGCCCTTCCATGTCCCCTTTTGGTAGTTTAGTATGCTTAAGTGCATCTTGTTAATAGAGAGCTTTCCATTTATGACCTTAGACCTCAGCCTAGTCTTCAACTCTCCCTGTAGGAGGGTTAGTGCTCCTATGACATACTTCCTTGACTTCAAAATCTTTTTTGGAACCCGTGTTGCAGCAATTGGAATCTGACACGATCAGCAGTTTGTCCCTTCATATACAGTATTCATGTAGCCATTTAATCCACAGACAATTTTTCTTCTTTGTCACATCCTATAAAAGTTTCAGTATAGCAACACAATTTTATAATCTCATACTGATGATGTTTTGACCACCATCAGCTTTAGATGTACACATTTTCTCCCAGGAGATTAGAGATTTCCTTGAGCTAGCAGTGGAGCCTGTCCAGAGGTAAGTCCTGCACATAATATCAGTCAGTTCTAAAATTCTTTTAGGCCAGAGGAAGACTTGTGCCCAGTAGGTTTGGATCACCAAATATAAGACTTAATCATCTATGTTTTGCCAGTATAGAATAAGAGTTTTGTTGACCTCTCTTTTTACCTATTCACGGAATGAAAAAATTGATGTGGCAGATGCCTTTTGGTGTCCCTTTCCAATTCAAGAATTTGAAGAATTTTTATATTTCCATGGAAGTTAAGTAGTACTCCTACCATATTTACTAGAATTATTATGAAATTTGCTTATACTTTTATCACTAACCTAGGTAAATATTACTTCCTCTCTTTTAATTTATTTGCCTTACTCTCTCTTTTAATTTATTTGCCTTACTTTCCATTTTAATGTGTTTCAAAAAGAGTTTTTTTTTTCTAATCTGATAACTCTTAATTGCAATTCCACATGTGATATATTTAAGACCATAAAATTATGGCAGAATACAGAGGTCGAGCACTAATGTAGAAGGTTAGTAAATAGTGGAGCATCGTCTAATTTCCCTTACCAATACTACTATTTGTAGATATTAAGATTTTGTGGGACTATACATGATCGAGCCTAATTTATTAGGGTTCATGGAGGCTACTCTACCCTAAATCATAGCTCAAACCTATACAAAAGGTAACATATCAAATACAGATATAATCAAAAGAGAATAATCAAGGAAACAAATAAAATTATATTCATATTGTTTATCAATATAATTATATTTCTTCACATTTTATTTATAATTGTAATTTATTTTCAATCACTTTAAAATTTGTGACAAATAAATTAGAATGCCTAGTGGGACCAAATTTATGTTTCACACCCCTCTCAAAATCGTAAAGATCAAAGTTTCATTTTTATAGGTGCTTCAAGTCTCGTTTTTGAGTATAATTAAGCCTACACTCTAACAAGCCTTGAATTACAGAAAATTTTTAGACATTAAAAATTTTATGAGGCTCTATGAGATGAGTCCGATCTCTATTAGCGAATTCTTGGAGACTACTCTACCTTAAATCCTACTTCGCGTATATATAAAAGGTAACATATTTTCTTGAAGAGGCATCTCAAATATCTCATAATCTCTTGAAATATTCATAAAGAAATCAAGATGTGACCGGACTCATCTTAACAAGCAAATACTTTTAGAAGATCCACCAAATTCTCCTTTCATGGAGATTAAAATATACTACTTCAACCCTTGAATTACGAATATAATCAAGAGAGAAGAATCAAGGTATCAAATAAAATTGTATCCACGTTGTTTATCAATAAAATTATATTTTTTTGTGTTTTATTTGTGATTGCCATTTATTTTATATCACTCTTAAAATCTATGGCAAACACTATTAGATATTATTCTCCTACTATTTTAGTCTTTGATTTATTGTTTTATCTTGTTTCCTTTGATTCAGTTGTCGTATTATCTGTAGCGTAATATTTTATATTTGTATTTTCTTCTTATCTCTATATGCTTCACTTGAATCGAGGAGTTATTGAAAATCTCTCTACCTTCGCAAGATAGCGTATACACCATGCTCCCCTGCCGGACTCCACTTGTGGATTATTGTCACATACATATTTTTAGTCTAAGATGTGACCAAATTCAACGTCTTTTTTAATTTTCTCAAGGAAGGAGTATTTTTTCAAAACAGTGATGCCATATAACTTAAACCTATCTACCTGCTTTAACTTCTTTTGGCAGTCATGAGTATAATTTGTATTTTTCCTATTTTCTGAACAAACTTTTCCACCAGAAGATGGAAACAGTTTCTTCTCTTTGTTTTCACACTTCCAATACCTGACTTCTACTGTTATCCCAGATTATTCTAACGGCGTTTACAATCCCCGTTACTCAACAAGCTGTTTCCCGTTACATTAAACGGGCTGCCTACAGGACCGCAGAATTGACTGCACCACTCATCACCCAATTATAAGTTGAAAACTCCGAAGAAAAACACATCATTATCATCGTCCCCATTTACTCTCTCTCTCAAAAAAAATGTCTCAATTCGGACGAAGATTGAGAAAGTCCATTTCCGTGATAACAAATTAATGATACCCTGGAAAAGAATATAAATTGATTGATTGATTGATAAGAAGGTATATGATGGAATGTAAGAGAATTGGAGAGGCTACTATTAAGGAAGTGTCAGATGAAAATGATATGGTCGTACCAGCGACAACGCAAAAGAGTAAGATATCTGATGGAGATTTAAAACTTTCTCCTGCTAATTCTGTTCATTTGAAGGAGAATTCTGCTTCGAATGAACCAGCCGGGATTACAATGTCTTGCTGCTCGAAGTTCCTAGATCTGGATGTACGCAAAAATCTTCTTCTGAGTTTTATTTGAACTGAAATATATATATATATATATATATATATATATATATCAAAACATAAAATCAAACTAAACTGAATTTTCTACTTTTTTGTGTGTATGTGTATATGTATATTTTTTTACGACTCAAAAGTTCAAGCTAACTGAATTTTCTACTTTTCTCTGTGTGTGTATGTACTTTTTCGAAACTCAAGTTCAAACTAACTGAATTTTCTACTTTTTTGTGTTATGTGTGTATTTATATATTTTAAGACTCAAAAGCTCCAGCTAACTGAATTTTCTAAAATTTTCTTTTTTTTGTGTGTATATATATACACACTTAAAACTCAAAATTCATACTAGCAGGATAAAATTATATATATATATTTTATATCTAATAGAAGTATTTTGAATTTTGAATATTTGCAGGAAAAATATGTGGAGGTTGCAGACAAGTAAGTAGCTAGTGTTAATTATTTTTCGGGGTCTTTTAAATTTCGAAATTCAAAAAAAAAGAGATTGATCATGTAAAGGTCTATCATTTATATATATATATATATAACACTTATTACTCCAAATCATTTCGTTCTCTTTCGCAGTGAAGCTGAATCCAGTAAACTGGAGCCACCAGAAATGCCAGAAAATGAGAATTCCCCCCCTTTAACTTCACCAGAAATGCCAGAAAATGAGAATTCTTCCCCTTTATCTTCACCACAAATGCCTGAAAATGAGAAATCTCCCCCTTTAACATCACCAGAAATGTCTGAAATTGTGAATTCTCCCCCTCGTTTGTTTCCGGATGTAGAGCCGACTGATGAAATTGAAGAGTTTCTTGCAACATTCGAGAGAGAAATGCTTAGACGATTTCGACAAAAGTACATCTCTCTCTATACCCTTTTCTCTATCTTTTGCCTTTATTTCAGCAAAAAGAAATTTGTTTGATAAAATATTTGTAAGGGAGAATAATTTTGTAAGAAATTGGAATTATGTGTTATCGAAATTTTCAAAGTTCTTGAAATTTCGAAACAGTATTCCTAGTAAGCATTTAAAAAAAAAAAATTGGTTACAGTTTTTTCACTAAGGAAGCAAAATTTCGCCCAACTCCTCCTTTCCATCTATACCGGATTTATTGTCACTCAGTATTTTTATAGGCACATAAGTTTTAGTGTAAAAATTTTACTAAATTTGTAACAAATAGTATATATGAATTCATGACTTTTAAAATGTCATAGATTCAATGCTAATAAAATGCAAAAATTGACTCCACAAAACATAAATTCCAAATCCGTCTCTAATATATCCAGTGGAGGAGCGAGGTACGAGGGTTCATCTGAAATGTCTTTGTTAAAAAATTATATTATTTATACATAATTAAAATTACTATTTCACGTATTTAGAGTAAATGTTAATTTTCAGACTTTTTTGTTTGTTTGCTTTTTCATATTTTGAGTCCCTTAATAAAAATTTTGATTCCGTCATTAAATTTACAATATATTTTGTTCAGGTACAACTTCGACTTTGAGAAGGAGGAACCATTGGAAGGTCGTTATGAGTGGGTCCAATTCCAAACCTATGGAAATTGAAATTCTATAAGATCCAGAATTTGCCAATAATTTGTAGCGCTAGCTAGGCTAGGCTAGCATGCTTGGAATAACTAAATAACCTAGTTTACTTTCTGGTAGTAGTTTAATTAGTTCAAGTAATGTTTACTTCTTAGGTGTTCATGTCTTCGTTGTTGTTTCAGATAGTGAACAATCAGATGTCACCAACAACTTTTTATTAGCTGTAATAACAGAGTAAATATCTCCTATATTCTGCACCTTTTTTAATTCTGCACTTTCTTGCAGAGATTGAGATGGAGAGGTTTAGGGGGTGTTTGATCATGAAAACTGTGAGTTTTTTATCAAAAAAAACTTTTTGTTTTAAAGTGATAAATGATCTTTAAAAATTGAAGTTGTGTTTGCTATAAAAATAAATTAAAGTTGTTTTTGAATTTATTGTGAGTAATTTAAAATGAAAACAAGTTTATAAACTTCCTGAAAATTTTGCAATCCGACCAACTTCAAGTTGAATTATGAGTTTCATGGGTAAACGTGTTTTTGAAGTTGAACTTCGAAAAAAATGAAAAAAATTTCATGATCAAATGCCCCGCCTAATTAGTTTACATGAGTATGGGTGATGTGGCCGTTAAATTATTTGTAGCTAACAATTTTTTTTGATAATCTGTCCATAAATAATACTAGCGATAAATATTTATTGTTTAGCTATAAGTTGTTTTTTAGATTAATTTTTTTACGTGGTACGGGAGTTGTGGCCGTGTGCAACAAGATACTCCGACTTTTCTCATTTCAAATTTCAATTGATTTGTAAATATGCTTTGATTTTGCTCTCCATAATCTTATGTTCAAAAATTAAAATAAATACTCCTTAGTTGTTAATCAGTAATTTCTAGTTCAAAACTTTGAATACGAAGATGCCATTGTTAGGGAGAGTTTATTGTTTGTTTGATCAAACTTTTTTTTAAAAAGTGTTTTTCAATAAAGTACTTTTAATGAAAATAATTTGTGTTTCATCAATAAATTTAAAAAACACTTTTGAGCATCAATTAATATTTAACTAAGCTTTTTAAAAGTATTATTAAATGTAATTTTTTTCAATAATGCTTTTGAAGAAAAATTACTTCTTTAGCTTATGAAAAACAACTTCTAAGCACTTATTTTCTCACAAAAATTTCTTCAAACACCTTACTTTTCAAAAATAAACACTTTTAGCAAAAAAAAATACCAAACAAATTATAAATCCTAATATAAGATTTTCCGACCAAATCTAAGTCTAATCTAACCCCTCACGAACACTGGGCGAGAAACTATCGTTGTTGATAATTCAATCCTCAATATTCCAACTCAAATTTGGATAATTAAATGATTTAGTTATCCAATTTGAAAATATCTTGATTGATATAAGTGTGGCGATGGAGATAAGCTATGAAGGAGAAAAAACGATATGGAAGTGATAGACCGACACAACTTGGTCTATAAGTTACCGATACCTGTTGAAACAAGAGAATTAACACTGCATGTGGAATTTTTTTAGTAAGGCAATGTGCAGTTATTATTCTTCGAATGCATACAAAGTAAATGTTGTTGATTGGAATAGCCCATAGAATATACAGGAAAACTCAACTGCATTAAGCAAATTTTTTGCAATGAGTTCGATTGAGAAAATATATATAGATTTTTAAATCTAAGATACTCTATTTAAGAGAGCACTTACTCAACCAACACTACAAAAAAAACCGCGTTTAGCAACGGATTTGTAGCAACAAGGACATTTCCGTCGCTAATTAACGGCGTAATTGCAACAAAATAGAACTTTTGTCGCTAAATAAATGAAATTAAAATTACTAGACTAATTAGTGACGGATTAGCGATAGAAAACAAAATTTGTTGCCATATTTTGGCGGTAAATATAGGCGCCTATATTTTGATGACAAAATTAGCGACATAAAAGGTGAAAATTTTCTTTGACATGGCGGCGACAGCAATAGCAACGCAATTATTGTCACTGAAATTATTTTATCATTTTTAAAATATACTAGGTATATTTTTAAAAAATAATTAGCAATGGCTTTAAATCCGTTGCTGAATCCGTTACCCCACCAACTAAATATTAGGGCAAAGTCTTTTATTTCACTTTGTTCCCAAAGTATAGTATCATCCGCCTCTCTCCCAAAATAGTCTCCTTTTCCTTTTCTCTCAATTGAGAAAAGAAAATCACTCAATATCAATTGAAAAGGGTGTTAATCGGTCAATTTCAAATGTAAATTAGTGGTACGATTCTATATCTCGTAATTTGAGTTGTTTTTTCTCTTTCAATTTCTTAATTTCTATGTTAGAAGTCACTTGTAAATGATAGGTTTAGGGTTGTTTGAGCTCTTTCACTTAGAGTTGTTTAATTATTGTGTTAATAAGTTCGATAAATGGTTATTTACTCAAAATGGGAACCGAATTTATTTCTCACATTTTTTGTTTGTGGGGTTTTTGATATTTTCTGTTGCATGTTTATTAATTTGAAATTTCTTCAACAAATTTTCTGTTTGTGTAGTTGAATTTTCACTGTTTTGCGTACACTGATTATGTTAGGGTTTTTGATTTTTTTCTTAGAAGTTCTATTTGTAGTTTGTTTGAGCTCTTTGACTTTGCTTTGTTCGATTATTGTGTTAAAAAGTTTTGTTAGTGGTTATTTAATCGAAATGGGAATAATATTTTTCCTCGTAACTTCTATTTGTGATTTTTTTTTATATTTTCTGTTGCATGTTCATTAATCTCAAATTTCTTCAATAATTTTTTTATTTGAATGATTTAATTTTCACTTTTTTATGTACAGTGTTTATGTAAGGTTGTACTTAGTGTATTGCATGTTTAAAAAAATAGAAAACATACTGTCATTTGAGTCATTTTTGCTTGTTGTTGATCTAATTTTGTGTAAACAACAAAATGTACTATGTTTCATGTTCCTTTGAAATTGTGTAATTGTCATAATCATTTTCTCTTTTGTTGTGTAGACTGTTTATCCGTTATCCTTCCGCAGATTCTATTTCTGGGATCACACTTAATATATGTTGTTGTTTTGCTTAATCTGATGATGATGTTATGCTTTGAATTTTCAGATAAATCCACTAAGGATACCAGCAAGTGCCAGAAAGTGAGCTAGCAGCTATCTGGTACTATAACATTCTCCCTTTTAAATGCTTTTCAATCAGTTTTTCATATGTTCCTCTGTTGCGGTTTGTGTTCTTGAGTATTCGTGAAACTGTCTCTATTTTCTTTTACTTACCGATTTCTTGAAAAGGAGCAACCATCAAAATTCTGATGCCTTAATAGTCTACATACAATTGAGGATTTATTTTTAATCTGATTCACCATTCAAATACAATCAGTTCATTTATTCTTAACTTTTGTGTTGTAACTTTGTGTTAAATTTGTAAACTTTATTTGTTTATTTTTGCCAACAAAGTTGCAACTTATTTTTTGGTTTTGTTTAATGTTTAGATTTTAGGTATGTATTTTGCTGAAATTTGATGTTTTAATCTTGTTTTCAGGAGCTTTTGCCTCATGCCTTATGATAGTAATGATAGAAGTTTCAGTTTTGTTTGTAATTAAATTTTTTCGCTAATCCTTATCAAGAAGGACAATGAATGATATATTGTGTTTGTGATTTCTTGTTTATTTAGCAAAAAATAATTAATATATTCTATTTTCGTGTAAAAATAGAAATATATATTCTAGTTTGTTAAGATATTTAATTTTTTCTTCTTTTTAGTGATAATCCTGGATGTATGAAGTATTAAAATATAAAACTCTAACTATATTGTTTATGTTGACATCAATAGGAATATAAATAGTCTAGAGCGTGGATGTATGTATGATAGGTTGGATGGCCGAGGGGCTATAAACTCTAGATTCATTACTGGTGTGAATAACTTTATCCGTTTTGCATGTTCTCAACAAAATTGCATGAGTAGTAACAACATTAGATGTCCATATAAAAAATGTCGCAACATTAAATACAAGGATGTTAAAACTGTTAGATATCACCTTCTTTATGATATATTTGTTAAGGACTATTTTGTTTGGAAACATCAAGGGGAAATAAATGTGACCGGTGAGATTTCTTTCGATAATGATTTGATCAATGGTGCTCAACTTGAATTGGGATATGATAATCCATATCGACAAATGATTTTAGATGCTGATGGTCCCAACTTTAACCATGGTTCGAGTGGACAACCTTACAATAATATTAAATTTGGGATATCTCATCCGTATGAACGTTCAATTGAGGAGGAACATGAATCTTCGATGGAGGAGGAGACTAATTTAGAGTACCAAAAATTTTATGAGTTGTACTCTGCTGATGTAAATTTGTATCCTGGTTCTTCCCTCTCTCAAATTGCAGTAATCTCTCAAATGTTAAATATTAAGATGAAAAATACTATGTCACAGAGGGGTTTTAACCAAATGATGCAATTATTTAAAGAGGCTTTACCGAAAGATAACCTACTAGTTGATAGTTATTATCAAACTAAGAAGCTAGTGCGTAGCTTAGGTTTACCGGTTGAAAAGATTGACAGCTGTGAATCGACATGTATGTTGTATTGGGAAGACCATGAACATCTTACCTCTTGTAAATTTTATGTCAAAGAGAGGTATAAATGTTGAGTTGGCTCTCATAAGAGGAAATTGGTCCCTTACAAAAGGATGTATTACTTTCCTTTGATTCCTAGATTGAAGAAATTATATGCATCCCAACTACAGCAGCTGACATGACATGGCATCATGAACATATAAAAGAGGATGGCGTAATGTGTCATCCATCAAACTCTGAAGCTTGGAAGAACTTCAATGAAAGTCATTTTTTTGCCGATGAACTAAGAAATGTTAGGTTGGGGTTATGTACTGATGGTTTCCAACCATTCAGTTAGTCTGGGAGAAAATATTCTTCATGGCCAGTAATTGTCACTCCATAAAATTTACCTCGAGGGATGTGCATAAAAGAGGCTTATATATTCTTAACTGTCATTATTCCTGGGCCAAACAATCTCAAACATAAAATTGATGTTTATTTACATCCTCTAATAAAGGAATTGACCTTACTGTGGGAGATAGGTATAGAAGCATTTGATATCTCTAAAAAATAAATTTTCAATTGAGGGCAGCTTTGATGTGGACAATCAGTGACTTTCCAACATATTCTATGTTATCAGGATGGAGTAGTGCAGGTAAGTTTGCTTGTTCTTATTGTATAGAGAAAACATAATCCTTTAGATTACAACATGGTCAGAAAACATCATGGTTTGACTGTCACAGAATGTTCCTTGACCAACATCATCCATTTAGGAGAGATAGTAAAAATTTTCTTAAAGGTCGAACTGTCAAAAGACACCACCACCCTACAAAATCGGAGAAGATATATTGAATCAAATTTGTGATTTGGGGATAAGAAAAGTAACAAATTTAGATGCAGAAGAAGTTAATCAACGAATATGTAGTTCTTGTGGACGAAAAAAGCGAAGCATCTTTTGAGATTTACCTTATTGGAGTTCTAACATGATTCGTCATAACCTCGATGTCATGCATATTGAGAAAAACTTTTTTGATAATGTATTTAATACGGTCCTCAGTATTGATAAAAAAACTAAAGACAATCCACAAGCTCGTTTAGATATGATCAATTACTGTGATCGACCTAAGTTGGCAAAGGATGCTTTTGGAAAATATCCCAAAGTTGTATATATAATAGACAAGGAAGCAAGAACTATCTTGTTCAATTAGGTGAAAGGCTTAAAATTTTCCAAATGGGTATGTTTTAAATTTGGGTAGATGTCCAGACACAACTGCAAAAAGGTTATTTGGCATGAAAAATCTTGATTATCATGTGTTCATGCAACGATTGATGCCTATTGCTTTTCGTGAACTACTTCTAAGTAATGTATGGTAGGCACTTACAGAATTGAGCTTATTCTTTAAAGATCTTACATTGACTACTATCCGAGTGGATGACATGGAGATATTACAGGGAGATATTCCACAAATCTTGTGCAAGTTAGAAGTATATTTCCTCCTGGGTTTTTTGACTTAATGGAATATTTGCCTGTGTACCTTTCATATGAAGCAACGATTGTTGGACCTGTACAATATCGATGGATGTGTCCCTTTGAAAGGTAATGCAAAAATTCAAGTTGAACTTGTGACAATTATGTTATTATTAACTTTTCAAATATGATGGTTTATCCATTTGTCTATTTAGGTATCTTGGAACTCTTAAAAGAATGATTGATAATAAAGCAAGTGTTGAGGGTTTTATATGCAAAGCTTACTTGATGACAAAGACAACACTAGTGTTTTCTCATTATTTTGAACCACATGTCATGACACGCAATCATAATGTGGATCGAAATGATGATGGTGGTATTGTGGAAGATATTGAAGAAAATTTATCAATAATCACCCATCTCGGTCGATTATGGGGAGAATAAAAAAAGGAATCTAACTCTTGAAGAAATCAAGGCTGCTCAAATTTACATTTTGCTAAATTGTGAAGAGGTTGAGCCATTTGTGAGGTAACAAAAGTTAGTTGTATCAATTTAATTTTATAAGCATATTAATATATCATGACTTGAAATTGAAATTTCTTTCTTTAAATGAAGTATGTTTGTGCAACGTTTGCAAGAAGAATTTTCAAATGTCTCTTAAGATCAAATAAATGAGAGCCTTGAAGTAAATTTTTTCATATGGTTCAAGGAATATGTAAGATTTCAAAAATTAATATCTTTTATACAATTATGCACTTAAATTGACTTATGAGATTGAACTAAATTTTATAATCTTATAAATCAGTTCGGGTCAATCATATTGAGAATGAATTCCTACGTAGTTTTTCTCGTGGACCATTGATAGGTGCTACATCTCATTCAGTGTATTTTGTTAATGGATACAAGTTTTATACAGATTTTCATGGTACCACAAGATCAACAATAAGCTGTGGATTTTGTATTTTAGATCCAAATTTTGGTGATTTCTATGGGTGGATAAAAGAGATTATAGAAGGGGAATATTGTGAAACACCTTTAAAGCGAACTGTACTATTCAAATATGAATGGTTTGACCCAACTATAGATGTTGGTGTTAATAAGCATAATCAGTATAAATTGGTTGATATTAACCATCGTTGCAGATATAAAAAATATGAAACTTTTATTCTGGCAATGCAAGCAACTCAAGTGTGTTATGTGTCTTCTCCTAGAAAGAAAAGAACAAGAATGATTGGGCAGCTGTATTGAAGATCAAACCTAAAAATGTTGTCGAATTACCCGATGAGAAAATTGAAACAGCTGCAGAACTGACTATTCCATTTCAAGTTAAAAAAGTTCAAGTTTATGAGATAGATATGAATGTTGCCATGGATGAAAGTATACACTTACATGATCCAAATGCTGGCTTAATTTAAATGGATGAACTCATTGATGATGGTTTATTGCAAGAGCATCACGAGATCCAAGAACATGCTACAGAAGAAGAGTATGAAACTGATGAAACTGATGAAACTGAGGATGATGAAGAGGAAGATTTTGAAGAAGGCACAGATAGTGATTAGTGCTTGATAAAAAACATGCTATTGTATCTTAATTTTATTTTGTGAGCAGTCATTTTGTCGAACTAGTATCATTTTCTTTGTCTCTACTCGTACTTTACTCAAAACTTGTTGCTTCAACTGATTTTATGCCCTACTTCTTAATTTTTGACTCTTTTATTTCTCATTCATGTTTTAAGGTTACAATTGTGCTTTTACATTTTCTGATATCTTATCTACATATTGTTGTTTGGTTCTCTTGGTATTATTCAATTTGCATATTATTTCCACTTAACTAATATAATTTTTTTTATATATATGGCTAGAGATAGAGGTAAAGGCCGCGAAAGCACAAGGCATGGAGGCAAGTATACAATTACTGCAAACATACCTACTGTTCTCACTCCTACTATTGTTAGTCCTCAAGCTGATGACATAGGTGGTCAAAATGACACAAATCAAGTTCAGCCATTAATTCCTCAAATTACATCAATGGTTTAAACTTCTGGTGATGGTAGCAACCATAAAACACCTGAATTATCTCCCACTGCTCTAAATCAGATCAACACAACAGCTGAAGGTACATCTACTCTGAGGAACCAAATAGGTGACGGTTTTAAACAATTGACTTCATCCTTGAAAATGGATGAATATAATAAACTTGTGGTCTGCTTTCTGTGCATCTATATATATGTTTTAGTTTTTTCTGGTTGATTATCTGTTGTTGATTCTTGATTTGAGAGTTTTTATGGACAAAATTACAATGGGAGTATTTTGTAGCATTTTGATGGTTTTGTTGGTAGTTCTTGATCGGTTGGTGGTTCTTGTTGTGAGCATTTTAGTGGTACTGTTGGTGGTTTTTGTTTTGTTGTTGGTTCTTGATTTGAGAGAAGTTCTTGTGAGAAGAATTATAATAGGAGTATTTTATAGCATTTTGGTGGTTCTGTTGGTGGTTCTTGATCTGTTGGTGGTTCTTGTTGTGAGTATTTTTAGTGGTTCTGTTGGTGGTTCTTATTATATTGGTGGTTCTTGATCTGTTGGTGGTTCTTGTTGTGAGTATTCTAGTATTACATGGGATTCCAAAATAACAGTGAGGTATGTTGTTGTGAGGTATTTTGTTGGATAGGATTTCAAAATTACAATGTTGTATGTTGTTGTGACTTCTTGTGCAAAATTTACATCTTATTTTTACTTTAACAAGTATAATTTTTTTTTAATAGATATGAATCGAGGTAGAGGTATAGGTCGAGGAAGCATAGGGCGTGTCGGCAAGTCAGCAGCTAGGAGTAATATTCTTGTTCTTACTACAAATATGCCTACTATTCCCACTCTTATAGTTGCGCTTCAAGCAGTTGGTGGCGTAGGTTCTCCAACTTCTAATCATGGTAGTAACCTTACAATACCTGAATCATCTCCCACTACTCCAAATCAGAGCAACCTAACAGTTGTAGGTACGTCTTCACAAACCAACCAAGTAGGTGAGGATGTATCTCATAGCAACACAAATGGAGAAGGTAATTCCAGTAGTAGCCATGTGCGGACCCTTGTTACTATAACTTCTGCAGGGTTAGTCCATTTTTTATCTATTATTATTATTATTATATATTATTTTTTATTTATAATAGACCTCTAAATAATGTCGTCACATTGATACAGATTGCAACCTTCTAAAGCATGCTCCAACAGCATACACGAGTCTTTCGAAAGTGAACTTGATCACAATGGAGTCAATTGGAAAGGTGTCTTATGTGATATAAAAGATGACTATTTTGGGGAATTCAAGGTATACATCTTCATTATAATTGAGTTTTTAAAGTGTATTCACTTTTATAAATACGATATTAATGTGTTATTTTGAAAATTTATTTCAGAAACACTTCTATTGGGATTCTTCCATTAGTAAAACTGCAGTAAAGAAACACTAGCAGATTAAGGCATCAACCGTGTATAGAAATTTCATTGCTAAAATCAAAGAGAAAGGGATTAGACAAGATTTTATACATGAATATGTCTGAAAAAACTGGCAGCGACTTTGGACAGATCCTAAGTGTGTTAAAAAGTCAAAAATAAATGCGTAGAATCATCGTGGTGGCAAAGAAGTCGCCACTAGAACTCACATGAGAGGCTATATCTCAATTGGAGAGTACCAAAAGAGACTTGTAAGTATATATTTCAAGTACTACCCCCTAATTTCTTTCAATATGAATCTGCTAGCTGGTTTCATAGTCCCTAATAGCTCTATAGTGGTAGGAAATATGATCAGTATTACAACAAGTGCTACTATTATATTGCATTGAGTTTGAACTATATTTATCCTTGTGTGGTGGGTGTTACTTCGCTCCTGCGTTGCGTATTAAGATGAAATTTCCCTACTATTTTTATGAAAACAGAACCTATGCATTTCCCATATTTTTCTGCCCATATGGAAATTTTCCTACTGTTTTTATGAAAATAATATTGGTGAATATCACACATTGCGTTGTCCATGCATATGCATTTCCCACATTGTCCTTTGTATGAAACCATGTTGATTCCTTCCCCTTCTATTAGCTGTTGATGTTGTTGTATTGAAAGTTTAAAATAGTGAGTTACACTTTAATATGTGAAATAAATGTTCTAGCAGTTTCTTTGTAGTGTAATGCTCAACACTTTTTTGTTACAGGCTGCTAAAATGGGTCGAGATCCGACACTAAGTGAGTTACATTTGAATGTTTACACACATGGTCATTATGGAAAATCTTTCATCGATGAACGTTCCCGAATCGTCCATGTAAGACTAAATCTTAATGTTGTAGTTTACTTAATTCATATGTTTTAGTTTAAAATAGTTTTTGGTATCTAATCATTTTTAAGTAAAATCCATTATAATTTCACTTTCACTATTACAGGAAATATTTGAAGAAATATTACGAGAAAAAATATTATCAGAGTCTGTTATTGATCAAATTGAAGCATATTACCAAGCTGTCAGAGGAAAAAAGAAGCGAAGAGTATTTGGTCTTGGATCTGAAGCAAAAGGCTATTACGGGCAAACTCTTTGTGTTTCTTGTGGAAAGACTTCATCTTTATCTTCACATGAATCGTTACCAGTTGCAGATTCGAATTTGGATGAGGTTGTGAAGCAATTGATTCCCGCACTTAAAAATCAATTTATTTCTATTGTCATTGAGGAGGTACAGAAGTTGGTTTCTTCATGATCAGTTGTGACACCTCTGACTACTACTTTGGACGATCTTGATTCCTTAGATAATGACGGCAATGATCTTGATCTGTCGTGATACTTTTGACAATCAATGCATTGATTTTTTATGGTCTATTTTGTTGAAATGTTTAAAATTATTCAACAACAATGTACACTTGATGGATGTGGGTTCTTTCAAGAATAGTTCGTACATGTTTGGTACTATGGATGTTTTAGACATAATTGTGTTTAGATTTTGCTATCTTTGGTATTGTGGATGATGTGGATTCTTTTAAGGATAGTTAGTAGATGTTTGGTACTATGGATGTTTTGGACATAATTATGTGTTTAGATGTTGCTATGTTTGGTATTGAAGATGTTTAGATTTTTGCTATATATATATGTGGGTTCTTTTATATGAATGTTGGATATTTTAAGAAGATTTTGCTATCTATATATGTGGGTTCTTTTATATGAATGTTGGATATTTTAAGAATATTCTTCTATCTATATATGTGGGTTCTTTTATATGAATGTTGGGTATTTTAAGAATTTTATAATATGCTTTTAATATTCAAAATACAAATTAAAAAGGTTTTTGCAAGAAAAGTAATGATGACAGATTTAGCGACAAATTTCATCATTGCCAAAGAAAAAACATTTGCAACGGATTGAGGAAAATAATCTTTTGTCACAAAAAACTGGGGACTAAATAATAAAATTTTTAGCGACGGACTAGCAATGAAATATTTGTTCACGAAATAATCAAAATGATGAAAAACAATATGAGATTAGTAACGACATTTATAAATATAACAACGAATATATTCGTTGCTATAAAATGACAACGAATATAGGTCATCTCTATGTCATTGCAAAATTGACAACAAATTTCATTTTTTCCATTGCTAAATGGTTAGCAATGCGCAAAATAGCAACGACACATATTTTGTCATTGATCTGTCTCTAAATTGATATAGCGACGGATATATATTGATTAGGGACATTTTTGGTCTGTTGCTAAATGCGATTTTTTTGTAGTGCAATTCAGTCTTGCTTGCGGTGCGGTCATGTGGAATTATTACAATCGCCTTCTTTTCTCATTCTCTTTTATTATTATATTTTGGCTTCTTACAATCTGGGTTTCATTACTAACAATTGTAGTTTATGTATAAAAGCCAAGTCGTATTGCAGTTTTCTTGCCCAAAGGGAAGGATACTTGAAGTAAAGTGCATTAATTAGGATGAGAAGGTAGAAATATTAAAGGTAAGGGATGGGCATGGAGATAGACCTATACAGTGGTCTATTTGTAAATAATAGTGAATTTATTTGAGCTTTATGCGATCGTAAAAGATCCTGACAATTTATTAACTAATTTGTCTCTTAAATATTGAATGTTAAAAATAGATATTAAACCATACAATTATATGCATGCATAACTAATCTACAAATTTAAAATATCACTTGTGGAGTCCATCGAGTACTAATTACGAGAGAATATAAGGGAGCACATAAATTGGTGTTAAAAAAATACTAAACAGATAAATAACATGGCTATTAAGGTGGCTAGTAAATCAATTACTATAGAAAGGTAAAGTAGAGAAGATTTAATGTAATAGACACCTCTTAAAACTTAATTGAAAAAAGAGACACTATTTTCTTTTTGAATTCATTTTTAGGGTTTGGCGAGAGAAAATAGAAAAGGTGTGGAGTATGGGTGAATTTGTAAAATTCCAAAAGTTGTTGCCACCCCTTAATTATTTTTTAAATACTTTTCACTCTCACTTTTCTTTAAAATACCTATATTAATTCCTCTCTCCCCACTCTCACTCACAGAAGTCTTTAGCTTTTCCGCTTTTTCTTCTCCCAACCTCCATTTTTTATTTCTATCTTCTCAAAAGATCTAAGATCTTTCATCTTTCAATTCCGGTAAGTTCTCTTCATCTTCTAACTAATTTGTGCTCCATATTGATGGAGTTTTTTTTTGCATTCTTTCAGTTTCAATTAGTGTTGATTGAGTTGAATTTGGATGAAAAAATTTTATTTTTTTAAAAAACGGGCTTGATTTTACTGAAAATCTTTGTTTTTAAGTTGATATTTGTTTGATTGTTGATGGATATTTGATGGATTATGATTGTTATTGTCGATTACATGTTGAGTTTTTTTGTAAATTTCATCCGCCAGTGTGTCTAGGTTTTCTTCAAATTTTTCGTCAATGTATTGGTGTTTTAAATGCATACTCTTGTGGTGGATGGTTTGATCATATATTATTGTTGTTCTGTTAATAGATCATTCGGTTGATTAGGTATTTCTTTGATTTGAATGAGAAAATTGAAATTATTTAAAAAATTGAGGGTTGATTTGACTAAAAATTTATATTTTAAGTTGATATTTGTTTGACTGCTGATTGATTATTGATGGATTATGATTGTCATTGTTGAATGCATGGTGATTTTTTTTTTTGGCAAATTTCACCGGTTAGTATGCCCACGAATCTGGGTTTTCTTCAATGTAATGATGTTTTCGATGCATGTTCTTGTGGAGGATGATTTGATCATACATTATCATTGTTCTGTTAATAGACTTTTTGGTTGATTAGGTATTTGTTTGATTCTTAGATTTGATCTTCAATTGTTCTTGACTATAATGGTGTTTTAGGTAGGATTTTCTTCCTTTTTAATTTCACATTCATCGGCTTGTGTTTTTGTACTATTAATAAACTATTTGATCGATTAGGTATTGTTTTTGCTATGATAGTTGAAAAATCATGTTTTTGTATGCAGATCATAAAAAATGGCTAGAGGTAATAAACGCAAAGCTATAGAAGTTGAAGGTCTGGGAAAATAAAAAATGGATAGTCAATGAGTTATAGAATAGAAATTATAGTGATGAAGTTGTTCAAGCTTTGGGTGGAGATAAGCAGGAGAAAATGGAAATTGAAGGTAGGATAGATGATGAAGCATTGATCTTGCCCCATTGTGCAAGGTTTATTTTGGACAAGAGGAATGGCCTCGCCATAGTCATGAATAATGTTATATTCTTTCCAGCTAAGATATTTGTTAGGTCTCGTTTGAAATTGCTTTATGAATTCAAACAAGTCGTAGTTGATCAACATCTCAAGTCGAGGTTTACAAATTTCTATTTTGGTTGTTTATTGCACTTTCCAAAACATATGAAGTTCAATGAATAGCTTGTCCACTATACACTTCTTCATCGAGTTTAACAGGACAATACGCTGCACAAAATATGGTTCTGTAGCAATGACATATCGGCATATATTTTCCTGACGGAGTTTACGCTAATCACGGGGTTAAATCGTGGGCTTTATCTCCATGATTCAAAATATCTCAAAGTGATAGAAGAGGGTGAATCTTTTTTCAAAAAGATTGTAAGAAAGAAGAGTGTAAATGCTAAGAGATTATTGAAGCTTGTTAGAGGTGGGAGGCTAGATAAGAAAGACAAGTTCAAATACTGATTGATTTGGTTCGTGCATTGCATATTACTTGCACGAGATTTATCAAAAATAGTGGACATATACATCATCAAGATGGTGGATAACCTGAGCTTCTTTGAGAGATACTCTTTGAGTAAGGAGTCATTCGCATTGACTCTAGACTATCTACAAAAGTGGATAGACTTCACCAAGCAGAAAAATACATATGTGATAAAGGGAACTTCATTGTGCGTGCTCTACAAATTTCTCCGGGCATTTTTGATATTGATTATAAATCATTAAAATAGTTTATTATATACTGTAATTTATTTATGATGTCTATAATACATTAACTGATTTATATATTTATTTTTTCTTTTGATCATAGATTTGGATATACAAAGTCTTTTTCGAGCTCGACAGGTAAAATGGTAAATCAATAAAAGATCTACTGCCCATTTTTTGATTTCCCAAATGGCACACCATAAAAGCTAATAAAATGATCGAAGGTGATTCATATTTGAATAGATAGACGGATAGAGCATAAGGTATGAAATTATTTTTTGAAAATATTTTTAATAATATGTGTTTTTTAATAATCACATATGCCTATTTGTCTGCAGAGTATGCACCCATAACTTATTTCCACGGTCCGTGAAATGAAGCAGTAGTACATGAAAAAGTTTAAAGCGTTCACAAATGAGATGAATAATTCATTCATCGATAGATTGAAGACCTATTTTCATGGTGTAACTGTTATCACCTCATTGGGGGATAGTGAGGACAGGTACGATGACTAGAATTTGAGTGAAAATTCTGTGTCAAGACATGTTACTTACGGTACAGGGATAAGCAAACTGAGAGCAGCGAAAAAGAGATCGATGATCGGAAATCTGAAAGAGCGCATGTTTAGGATGAAGGAGAAGATGAAGACTATTATTGGTTTTGTGAAATAAGAGAGGATAAGTAGAGAAAAAAAGGAGAATTAGAAGAAGAAGCAAGAAGAAGATCAAGGTAATATCTCTTTTATTTATTATTGAAGTTGCATATGTTATATAATCAATTTTAGTTATAATAGAATCTATGTCATGCTTTATTAACTGGTAGCATAGTTTATTATAAATTTTAAATACTTGAAAACATAGGCATGCAGGTTCAAAGTCAGCATTCATCAGTGATGATTGTATGCGATGACGGCGGCATTAAAGAAGTGCTCATTAAGGTAGAAGCTTCAAAACAGAAATCGATTAATGCTGACGAGGTGATGATTCCTGATGAACCAGATGTTGTAGAGAATGATAATTCAGATGAAGTCAATTAAGAAAATGAACAAAAAAAATAAAAAAGATGTTTGTGAAGAAGAAAACAAAATCAATGAATCAACTGTTATAGAGAAGGATAACCGGGATAAAGGCATACAAGAAGAAGAAGAAAATGAAAAAAAAAATTTGTGAAGAAGAAAATAATGAAGAAAATGGAGAGAAAGTAGGAGAGAAAGAAGAACAAGGGAAGAAAGCACCACGAGAAGAAGTAGAGAAAGAAAAATAAGGAAAGAAGACACCAATAGTAGAAGAGGGAAAAAAGAAGAATAAGAAGAAGAACAAAATAAGGCAGCAACAGAAGGAGAAAAAGATAAAAAAGAACAAGAAGAAGGAAAAAAGAAGACATTGAAAGATGATGATGAGAAAAATGATGTAAAAATTAATGCACCAGAAAAAAAGCAATTGTGGAGAAAGAAAAAGAAAAATGCAACAGTGGATATAGATGAGTTTCTTAAGGAAGTTGTTGATGACATTAACAATATATTTATGGAAGACAAGAAAATTAAGAAATCACAAAACAATATATAATTTTTATTTGGGTGATGTTTATTTGGTTGACCTTTGAGACAATTTTTTCATTTGATTTTTGTTTATGAGGTTGGGTTTGAAACAATGAAGTTTAGTAAATGGTGGGAACTAACAATCTAAATTCTTTTCAGTTCTAGATGAACAATTTTATTTTTGAAACTGCTTTATGATAATATGAAAATTTTGTGATATGTTTATTATAAATGTTTTATAATTTTGGGTCGACCTTTTCTCGCAACCAGGAGTGTACTTATTGATTTAAGGGCAAATGAGCTACTATTCAGGTTAAATGATAAAGTAATTCAATTCGATGTATGTTAGTCCATAAAATAGCATAAAGATATGAGCGTATTTTTTATTATGGATGTTTATTATAAGGAGAAGCAGGAAGTGCCTATAGAAGAAAAATTTGTGTTGGAGACTTTAGCTACTGTATTGATGAATTTTGATCACGACGGTATTAATGATTATGAGAAGACTGTGTGTGCCTTAACAAGCATGGGTTCTTATTAATATACACCCAATAAGTTGGATTTGGACTTGAAAAATCATCCAAGTCCACATGCTAAGCCTTCTACCGAAGAACCACCTACCTTGGAGCTGAAGGAGTTGCCCAGTCATTTGAGGTATGTGTTCCTAGGTAGTGGGAATACATTACCTATTATTATTGCTACTGATCTGGGTGAGTAACAGGTGGAAGCTCTTATCTCTGTTCTTAAGAGATATAAGAGGACTATTGGTTAGACAATTGTATACATCATCGGTATCCCTCTTGGTATATGTACACATAAGACTTAGCTAGAAGAGAATTGTGTTCTGACTATTGAGCATTAGTGTCAATTAAACCCCCTATGTAAGAGGTGGTGAAGAAAGGAATCATCAAGTGGTTAGATGCAGGAGTGGTATACCCTATCTTAGTTAGTAAGTGGGTAAGTCCTGTTCAGTGTGTGCCTAAGAAAAGAGGCATGACAGTGGTGGCTAATGAAAAGAATGAGTTGATTCCACTCAGGCCTACTATTGGGTAGAGGGTGCATATGGATTACAGAAAATGCAACTTGTGGATATTGAAGGATCACTTCCCAATGCCTTTCATGGATCAGATGCTTAATTGGTTGGCGGGAAGAGGTTGGTATTATTTCTTGGATTGTTATTCTGGTTAGAATCAAATTTCTATAGCCTCGGAGGATTAGGATAAAATGACATTCACTTGCCCATATGGTACTTTTGCATTCAAGTGGATGCCATTTGGATTGTGTAATGCACCTGCTATCTTTCAATAATGCATGATGTCTATTGTCTCAGATATGGTTTAAGACACCTTGGAGGTGTTTATGGATGATTTTTCTATGGTAGGATATTTTTTTGAGTTGTGCTTGGTAAATCTGAGTAGGTCTATGCAACGGTGTGAGGAGTTTAATCTTGTGCTTAATTGAGAGAAATGCCATTTCATGGTGAAGGAGGGCATTGTTCTCAGACATAAAATTTCAGCAAAGGGGATTTTAGTTGATCGAGCTAAAGTTGAGGTTATAAAGAAGCTTCCACCTCCTATTTCAGTGAAGAGGATGTATAGTTTCCTTGGTCATGCTGGCTTCTATCGGAGATTTATAAAGGACTTATCAAGGATTGCAAACCCCCTTTGCAAACTCTTAGAGAAGGAAGTCAAATTCTCCTTTGATGATGATTGCTTGAAGGCATTTGAATGCCTTAAAGGGAAGCTGGTTGATGCTCCTATTATTGTTACACCAGATTGGTCAAAATCATTTAAGATCATGTATGATGCTAGCGGTATTGACCTTGGAGATGTTCTGGGACAAAATAAGGACAAATTGTTTCATCCAATCTATTATGCCAGCAAAACTCTGAATGGAGCTCAAAAGAATTACACCATCACAGAACAGGAACTTCTTGTAGTAGTCTATGCTTTTGAGAAGTTCTGGGCTTATTTTCTAGGAACCAAAGTGGTGGTCCACACTGACCACACAACCTTTAGATATTTGATGGAAAAAAAGGATGCAAAACCATAGTTGATTAGATGGGTGCTGCTGCTTCAAGAATTTGACTTCGAAGTCAAGGATAAGAAGGGTTGCAAAAACCAAGTGGAAGATCATCTGTCTAGGATGGAAGGTGAGCTAGTAACTAGAGATGAATTTGAGATCAATGATGCATTTCTGGATGAGAAAATCTTGGCTACTATTATGGAGAAAATACCTTGGTATGCTGATTTCGCTAATTATGTAGTGAGCGAGGTGATTCTGGATAATCTTTCTTTTTATGAAAGAAGGAAGTTTCTTCATGATGTGACACATTATTTCTGGGATGAGCCGTATCTGTTTCAACAGTGTGTGGATGGCATTATTAGGCGGTGCATCCTAGAAGTATATATTTTGAGTATACTGGAAGCGAGTCATGCTTACCCAGCTGGAGGTCACCATGCAGGTGATCGAATTACAAGAAAAGTGCTTTAAAATGTCTACTATTGGCCCTCCTTGTTCAAAGATGCCTACGACTTCATGAAGAGATGTGACCAATGTCAAAGGCAAAAGGCTATCTCAAAGCACCATGAGATGCCAATGTCTAAAATGCTGGAGGTAGGACTATTTGTTATCTGGGGCATCGATTTCATGGGGACCTTCGTGTGCTCATTTGAGATGAAGTACATATTAGTTGACATTGACTACGTGTCAAAATGGACTGAGGCAGTGGCTGTAGCAGATAATGAATGAAAGCGAGTTGTTGCATTCTTAAGGAGAAATATCCTCTCTCGGTTTGGGGTACCACATACCATCATAAGCGATGGAAGATCATACTTTTGCAATAAGATTTTCAGAGCCACCTTGGTAAAATATGGTTTTAAGCAGCATAATGTGGCTAACCCATACCACCCACAGACCAATGAGCAGGTGGAAATCTCTAATCGGGAAATGAAGGATATCTCTGTCAAGACTGTAAATGCTAGCAGGAAAGATTGGTCTAGAAGATGGACGATGCTTTATGGGCATATCGAACAACTTTCAAGACACCTATTGGTATGTCACCATACCAATTGGTTTACGGAAAGACATGTCATTTGCCGATTGAGCTAGAGCATAAAGCGTTGTAGGCACTGAAGTGGATTAACTTGAATTGGAATGAGGCAACGAATATGAGACTAGGGCAGTTGAATGAGATGGACGAGTTCCATCTTGGAGCTTATGAACGGGCTGATCTATACAAGGAATGAATGAAAAGGTACCACGACCATAGGATTGAAAAGTGGGAGTTCCAGAAAGGTGACTTGGTGCTTCTGTTCAACTCCAGACTCAAACTGTTTCCAGGTAAGCTCAAATCCAAATGGTTCTGCCCATTAAAAGTAAGTCAAGTCTACTCATCTGGAGTAGTGGAACTTGAAATGAAGATGAAAGTGTCTTCAAGGTAAGTGGGCAGCATGTGAAATCATATATCGGTCCAATGGACTTGATAAGGAGTACTGATACTATCTATCTCGATGAAGTCTGAGTAATCAAGATAACTGAGTCATGCCATGATGATAAATCAGGCGCTGGTGGGAGGCAACCCACAGAATGTTGTTGTAAAGCATTAGTTAAATTATTTTATTGTTCTAGTGCATTTTTGGTATGTTTGTGAAATATGCAGGATTTAAAATGCAGCAAAAAGGAGTAATATAATTGGAAAAAGGGTTGAAAATTTGAACTACTGGAACAACAGTAACTGCCGAATTGGTGGACTACCATTTCAATCATAAAAAAGAAGCTAAAAAATTCATTCACTGGTTAAATTTGATGGCCAAAGTGGTAGACCATCAATAAATTGGTGGACTACCACACTGACTGTCAAAATCAAGCTGAGTTGCCCAGGTTCTAGTAAGGTGCGACGGCCAAAGTGGTGGACCATCACAAATTTGGTGGACCACCACTTAGACCATCAAAATTAAGCTGAAGTGACCATGTTCTAGTAAGGAGTGATGGCCCAAATAGTGGTCCATCGCATTTCCAATGAACCGTCATAGAAGCCATCGTTGTTACCTAAGCACTGGGTCAGGTCAGGTTAAAATTAAGATTTATTTAATTGACCCATATTTGGCTTATTTATTTTAAAGAGGTAAAAGAGTGGTTACATACGTTGTACCCTTTTCAACTTCTTCAACTGACAAAATTCCATTAGATTCAAAGAATCTGAGGGCATTTGATCTTCCTAGGACTCTCTATCTACTTCTTTTTGCTCTATTTAAGAAAACCCTTTAATTTTCTTTTTCTTCATCTCAAACATTCTTAAAAGCAATTATAGAATTTTAAGTTCATTTTCTTTTCAGTATTTGCAAGCAAGTAATAGAAAAACTATTGCAAAACCAAGGTATGAGCACCTCCATGTTTTCCCTTTTTGAATTGCAAAACATGAAATTAATGAGTGGTTTGTTGATTAAAATTCCATCTTGTGTTATTCTTTTGCTTTGAGTTTCTGTAAGTTTGGAAACTTAAATACGCATTGTTGAGTGAAGTCTGAGTAACTCACTCATTTAAAAGCGAGAAATTCTGTGTATAATTGTGAAATTACTGTCAATTGGTTCTAAACAAATGATGTTGCTCAGCAATTGCTCAAATAAATGCCGAATTGAAAGATGAATCTGAAGAAGGAGGTACGACGGTTGAAATGGTGGACCATCACTCTTGAGTCGAACCACCAAATTGACCGTTGCAGGTACCCCATAAGTGACACCTAATGGATAAGATACGACGGCCCAAATGGTGGACCGTTACTCTTGCAACGGACTACCAAATGGACCATTGCAACTCTCTAAAATCTTAGACCTTTTGGATAGGACCTGATGGCTTACCTGGTGGACCACCAGTTACCTGAAGGACCACCAGTGTGGCCATCAAGTCAAATATTTTCATAGTTTAGGCTGTTTTTGCATTATAAACTAATTTCTTACTTCTGTTTCAAGCATTATGGCTTGTAAACTACCACGAAACAGAGAAAGAAGATCTCAAAGAGGTAGAGGTAAACCTGCACCCGCTTACAACACCAGGAAACATAAAAGGGAAACTTCCACATTCTTCCAGTCTGAAGAGGAGAGCGACAGTAGTACAAGCAGTACCATCTCGAGCCCAGACGAGGCAACAGTTGCTATAACTCAACCCAAGCCTACTTTGGGTGAAACTGAGGCTGCTGACATAGGAAAACAAAGAGAAGTGATTGATGTAGACACTGAACCTGAGGATCCTAACATTATCAAGCGTAAGGATCCTTTAGTTTGAGAGGCGATTAGATAGCAGATAGAGGGAGCAAGAGAGAAATTATATGATGTATTGACACCATAGCAAGAGGGATAAAAAGGCCATTTGCAAAGGAAAATTAGATTGTGGAAACGGAGTTACATGAATATCTTGAGTTAGAATGCTATTTCAATGAGTATGAACTAGCATGGATGAGCAGGCCACCAGGATCGTATCAACCGAATTTGGTAAGATAATTCTTTACCAACTATCTAGCATTAGTAGAGAAGGACTGTCCAAAGGGGATGTCAGTTATAAACCTGCTAAATAGAGAGTTAGTACCTATCTGAGGGATCATTGTAGATATTTCAGCCCGAACGATTAATAGGATTCTATTTGGGCCACAGTACGAGGCTCCACTGATCTTGAGTATAGGTTGAGAAATGCATCTACTCAGAGGCATTGGGTGGTTTCATTATTGACTGATGATTGTAACCCCTCATGGTTGACCAATCCATGGGAGCATATTGTAAAATATTCCATTTGCTTCAAGGCTAAGTTCTGGTGGGCCGTTGTTCACTTAAGAATGATGCCAATAAAAGGTGATAGAAATTTGGATAAGCATAGTGTTGTATTTGTGGCAAGCTTGGTTTTGGGATTTAGGTTGAATTCAGCCAGATTATTATGGAGGAGATGTTCATAAGGGCACATAAAACCGCCAGAGCATTGCCATTCCTATGCTTAATCAAAGAGTTGTGTAGTCAAGAACGTGTGCCTCTGATTCATGGAGTTTATAACTCAGTCTAGGATACACATAGAAAAGACATTAAGAAGTCAAAATATGACTCAAAATTCAACATGTCTGTCACTAAGCCTCCTGCTTACCAGACTCAATCTGCACTAGCTCTCAATGCTACCGAAATTCCTGCAGGTATGCCTTTGCCTATCACCACTTATGTGCCATCGGAGTATGTGAATCCAAGTACATCTATAGGTTTAGTTTCTATAACATCTATGGGTGGATCAGACTTTATCAAATACAGGCTAACGTAGGAAAATTTTGCCAAATTGGTGAAGGTGCAAAAGAGGTTTTAGAAATAATTAGATAAATAGGTGTCTGAATTCAAGTCGTTTGTTGATGGAATTATCTCTCAGGCAATTAGTCCATTCAAAGCTATTCATACTAGGATGGAAAACATGGAGCATCACATCAACGAAAGGCTCGATTCACTGTCCGTTCCTAATTTTGCCAAGCTCATGACTGAATTTGAGCAGGCAAAGGCTAATATAGTAGAGTTAAAGGGAAAACAACCACAACAGACTAATTTTTACCCATCCTTAATGGTGATGATGATGAGGAAGGTATTATGGACCTAATGGGACGAACTATGAAAGATAAAAAAAAGCGACACATGGATGAACGAGCTACAAAGAAAGTTGAAAAGAAGAGAAAGAGAGTAGAAATGACACCAAAACAACAAGAATAGAATGATATAAAGAGAGATCGAAAGAAATCAAGTAAATATAAAGAAAAGAGAAAGAATAAATAAGAAGATGAAGTAGTAGTAGTATCCACTAGTGCTACCCCAGCAAGGGGCAAAGTTCAGGCTCAGTTCGGGAGATGATTTCTCTAATTTGGAGGGTGAGGTTTTGAGTTCCCTTACCATCATAGGGGCCAATATTGCACCAGGTAAGGATGCAAGAGCCTCACCACACTTTACAGATACCTCAGATGAATAAGAGGAAATACAAGTATACCTATTTCTTTGTACTTTTATTTAATGCTTTGAGGATAATGCTTATATTTTTATGTGGGGATGGTGTACTTGTACCATGGGGGGTTGTGTTTTCGATATTCTGAACCCATACCATATTCTATCTAGGAGAATCAACATGTTTAGGATCATGTTAAGTTCACATTTTTGTTTTCTAGGTTTAACTTCAGATTTACATTTTTTTTAAGTCTTGTTATGTTGTTGATGTTGGTCCATGAAATAAAAATGTTGTTTGTGTTAGTATCTTATTGTAAATACGGATGATGAATGATGTTGGCATCAAGCTATGACTATTTCCATTTGATTGTTTATCTTTGCCTCCTAGGATATATGATCAACTGTTAGTGAATCTGTAGTTGGCATTAATCTATAAATACACATGACATGTGATGTGCATCTTAAGAATAGTAGAATGAGTTTTACTCAGTTTCCAATGTGTGTGCGAGTAATTGTAGTAGTTCTTACATAGTATAGTACCTAGAACTTTCCAGGTTCAATTGATGTTGTTCTGTAGTTGATGGGATAAGAAGTGATGGCAGGCCACCTTGTGCTTTTAGTCCACTTAGCCAAAGTAATTAACCCCACCAAAAATAATTTTCTATTTTTGAACCTTTCTTTGAGCCTTTGTTAATTTTTCTTTATTACCAAGCATTCTAGTTAACTCTATTTCAGCTGTTGACTCCTAGCTTTGGCCCTAGCATAGTAATGGACAATGTGTACCTAACTTAGGCAAAACACCTAAGTTGAGGATGGCTATTGTAAGACTGTTAACTGCTTAATGGAAAGTTGGTCTAGAATTTGAATTTGACCATTTGGCCTAGGTCTAGTTAAGACAATGTGCACCTTGACTTATGGCATCAGCCTAAGTTGAGGGTGGCTGATGCTTGTGTGTGTGTATATATATAAAGGGGTTTATTATGGTAAAGCATGAATGAATGGGAAAAAGGTAAGTGATCTAGCAAAATACTGGCCTTGGTAAGAAGAATTTGTAGGCAAAGAGAGTTAAAGCGTAGTTTTTAGTCACTTTTGCCAAAATTTCTTCCTGACCTAGCCTGATACCTTATTACTAGCCTAGAAAAGATATGCTTGATCTCGGAACTCAGCTATAAGGGGGCATTGGATGATAAAGGCAAGCTTATAGGTGCATGTGCTATGTTTGCAACTTCTTTAATGAGTAAGAGGGTTGTGATTTGTATCAACAAAATATATTAAGTGGTGGGTCTCCTTGACTGTGAGGGCAACTTGAGTCATACTAAATTTGGTTGATCTCTGTAGATTCTTGTATCCATGTTGTGTAGATAAATTAAATTTAAAACAATGCCGGTGATAGACTCTGACATGTTAAACCATATGATTTGAATGATAAGTGAATGGTTGTATGAGAATTGGTTCAGTAGTAAAAGCCCGTCATTGTATTGTTTATATTTGTAGTTTGGTGCTGAGTTGCTTGAGGACAAACAATTATCTTAAGTTGAGGGTGTTGATGTTCTGGCTTTTGACGGAATATTTTTCATCTTTTTCTTGGGAAGATTGAATGCTTTCAACAACCAATGTTGTATTTAATGCTAGTTTTTAGTATTTCAGGGTAAGGAGCTAGATGAAGGAAAAGACTAAAAAAGGTAGCAGAAAAACATTCTGACAGTCAAAATGATGGACCGTTAGTGCTAAACAGAATCATGCATCTTGAAATGCTCAGCTACGGCCAACATAGTGAAACGTTGGTTTTGTGATAGACCACCTCTTCGGCCGTCAGCACTATCCAGAACTTGACTCTCAAGGATCATCGGCGATGGTCAAAATAATGGACCATCAGTCTTGCGACGGACCACCACTTTGGCCGTCACTTTGAATGTGGGTTTTTAAGTTTTAATTTTAAATCGTTTTTGGTGGGGAACATATAAATACCCAGTTTTAGGTTTTATTAAAAATGTCTAATTTTTTATCAGGGTTTTTTCCATACTAAAATAATATTGTTACATAATTTTTCTCTATGATTCATTGGAGATTTGTGGATCTAGATTCCTTTATCATATTTTTTATTAAAGATTGAAGAACAACAATTATGACTTTTGTAAGTAAACTTTGAGTTAATTTATGAATAACACAATGTTTTTTTCTATTTATTGGGTGAAAATGTGTAGTTAAGTTGCCATAACTAGGGTTATGGGAGCCTAGATGTGAACAAATGATTTTGGGTTGTGAATCTAGTAGATTCCCATGAGTAATTGATATTACATAAACTCTTCTTCACTTTAATGACTTTTCTTTGTTGCAAACTTGAAAAGTGAGCCCAAGAACAACACTTGTTCAAATAGAAAAGTTCTTGTTGGGAAAAGAAAGGATTTACATAAATCTAAAGGCTTTAACCTTTTGATAGAGGGTAAATACCTTAATTTGATCAACCCATGTGAGATTGTAGTTGAATTAATATTGTGTTCCTTAAGTTTGAAAGAATTAAGGGATAAGTTACTCATTTAGGTTGAGAAACTTATGGATAAACCATATAATTCAATTACTCTTGCAATAAAAATTGTTCATTGGGAATCCCAAATAGTTCACAACCCTAGCTTCTTAAGCATCTTGGTAACCATAACTCTAGTTTGACTTTTCTTATTGAATTACTATTAGAAATATAACCTACAGTTGGATTACTTTCTGTTACAAACATTTGAATATAATTGAGAAATCCTCTTTTATACTGGAACCTTCGATCAACAGTCTAATAACAATCATAATACTTAGTCAAAAAAGTATTCCCTATGGGATTCGTCACCCAACCCAGTTGGGTTCTATATTTCACAGCGACCGCTTACACTTTCTAATGAGAGTTTTAATTTGGGCGTATCAAGCATGCCCTTAACTGAAGTTGAAAATTTAAATGGTAGAGGAATCCTAAAGTTTGTATGCTAGTTCTGTTAAAAAACTTGAATCTAGTAGTATGTGCGTATATTGGACTTGTGGGACTGAGTATAAGCTATACGAATGTAAAAATTGAAAGAAAATTTTAAGTTCTCAAATTTTGGGTTTTCCTTCAACTTTTGCAGTTCCTCACTATTGTTCAAACATTGGCACTTGGTTTTTCACGTATACATGACACCTAAGTCTTCAAAGAAGAAGGCTGCACCTTCGAGGTGATGGGATGACTCTTTCGAAAGTAGTTGCTTGAAGGTGGAGTACCTGCTTTCTCAAACCAGAGAATCCCCGACCAGAGTGACAAAAGCAGTGACTAGAGCATAGAAGCATGCTACAACTGCGGATATTATTATGGAAAAATTGTGCATACCACTTTCTACCTGTTCACAGTGGGGCAGACGACCTTCTTCTACTTGGCTTGAAGCTCAGCCAAAGCCTAGTATCCCAGTACCCAAGTCAGGGATGAAGAAGGATACGATGTCTCTATCATATTCTTCCCAATTTATGGAGGGAGATGATGAGGGTGATGAGGGTAATGATGATGATGGAAAAGAGAAGGTGTAGTTAGAGTCACCTCCTGTAGTAGTTACAAAAGAATCCAATCTGAGGAGGGGTCCTAGGATGAGTCTGAAGCAGCAAATTAGGAGCAGTCATCAGAAGTACGTCAGTCTAAAGAGGGTACAACAGTTCAGAAGAATTCATCAATAGTACCCCAGTCTGAGGAGGGTACAAGGAATAGATCCACCAGCTCAGAAAGATCAAGCCTCCGACCCTAGATAGATCAGGCCTCTAACCCTACGCATATCTCAGTCGAGCCTATTGATAAAGTAAACCCGAGATGGTGCATAAAGGGACTTAGGATTCTTTATGAGAGATTCAATTTTATAATTGATATAGGCCGATCCAAGAGGGTCATTTATGAGGAGAGATAGACTTGTCTGGGTTGGATGGAGCACCATTATTGTAGGTTGCATTTGATAGGTATCAGTTAGGGTGGAAGATCAGACCCCTATTTTCAGACAACCAAGCTTTGGTGCGAGAGTTTTATGCCTCTTACTAGGACATAGTATCATTTACTATGCCTAGAGGTGGTAGGAATGTATTTCAGCCCCAGTTGGAGAAGGTACTTGTGATAAGGGCCAAGATTGATAGTTAAGTAACGACCATTGACCGAGTTCTTTTTGGCCTAGATTATGTAGCTCTTATATTAATAGTTGAGTGTGATCACCATTTGAGATTAGTATGTAGTAGATGTACCATAAGAGAGCCTAATAATAGGAGTGAGATGGTAAGTTTAGCGAGATGGATCGCCAGTTATATTTCACCTCTTGGTGTGTATTCCCCTTGGGTCAATGGGACAAGTATGATTAAGAAGGCTGCATTAATTTTTGCAGCAAAGTTCTAGTGGTTGTTAGTGCATTATAAATTATGTCTGACTATATCGGACAATGATATTGATTTTGCAGTCATTATTTAATACGAGATACATGATAGGGGAAACAACCATATTGCCTATTCCTTGTTTGGTACAACTATTATATGATAAGGCCAGTGTACCCGACATTCCAGGTATTGATATGAGAGTAGAGGTGATAGGCATGGAACATACTTATATGATCAAGGATCTGGCTAACCCAGTCCCAGAACGGAGGTCTCATATGCCTCCAACAGTGATTTCGGCCAAGTCAGAGGGATCATCAATTTCTATGGAGACTGCTATTATATAAGGAGTTGATACAAGTGTTAGCATAGATTTTGAGATAGGGAAGTAGAGAGAGGCCCGCGAGATAAGTACACAGGGCGAGGGGACTCCAACAACATCCACTTTAGTTCTAACTTCCTCTTTGGAGCCAGTTGGGACATCTGCATTGCCCCCTCACCCTTTTACTATGTTTCTAAAATTCAAGAGGGGGGAATTGAATTTTTTTTTTCTATAAGTCAACTATTGACCATTCATAGTCGACTCGCCTATAGATCAGAACACTTTACAAAAAAATTAAATTCAAAAAAACTTTAAGCAATAAAATAATAAGAAGTAAAGTGACCACATAAAGATTTATCCTGGTTCGGCACACCAATGTAGTACCTACATCTAATCCCTCTGGGTTTCAAAGTTTCCTAATATTGTTGAAAGTTTGGCTCGATTACCATGATAGAAAATAAGTTCTGAAGAATTATTTTGCTCTTCAGATCTTGTGATATAGCTTCAGTTGATGTTACAAAGTTGACTCAATCCTACTCTTATATAACAATTGTAAACTAAAGTTACAGATCTTTGTATGACTAAGAATGAGATACTTTGAATTTTCTCCTTGAAGTTGCACGAGCAGTGTCTGCATTTGGTCTTCTTCTTTTATAGTCATCGACTGCGGCCTTTCACAAGGAAACCCATGAGATTTCTTCTCAATTAAGGATTTAAATTCATTTGTTAATTGATAAATATTATCGTATGATATGTCCCTATGTGTCTTTGGATCACGTCCATATTAGATATAACCGTGATCTATTTTCCTTTTGGTTTTGTAGAGATTGATTTCTTTCTAAATGCGTTTGTGATCTTTTTTCCTGATTGATGTGGTCTGCCTTAATTTTGGGATTGTGATCCTTCTTCTATTTCCATAATATTTTATTTATTTTCTTTTCATATTCTTAAATTATTTTTCGGTTCCATTTGCCATGTCATGATCTTCCATATCTTCTAATATCTTGTGATGATTTGGAACTGAGATTCTCCTTCCCTTTGTTCTTGTTGTGATTGATTTTCCTTGGATACGTGGATGCCCCTCAATTCTTGATGTCCTTCTATTTCTAGGGCCGGCTTTCATTATCTTTAGTAGCTGTACAAATACACTTGTTAGTTTGTCATTATTAAAACGTAAACTTAGGAGACTAACAATCTCCCTCCTTTTAATAATGACAATAAGAGTAAACATCAATTAATTTCCCTGTTTGATGGTTTGCTCTCCCTGAAATGTGTAAGTATTAGCTGACTTGTAAACTTGCTCTGCTCCCCCTAATTGTTTGGCTACCAGGCTACTCTGATATTCCTGTTTTTCTTCCCCGTTAACATAATAAAAAAGAAACAATACACATGCAATGTGTAGACAGAGAAATGCACAAAAATGAAGCATTTTCTTTTGTTAAATATCATGAATGCTATGGATACTAAGCCTTTTTCATAGACAGTAAATCTTTCTTCTAACAGAGTTTTTGTAAAGATAGCTACTAGTTGATTTTTGGAGTCAACAAATTTTAGGCAAAATTTAGAGTCTTTGACATGGTCTCAAATAAAATGATGCTTGATATCAATATGTTTATCCCTAGAGTGATGCACAGTAAACTTAGATAGGTTGATGGCACTGGTGTTATCACACATAATAGGAAAATATTCAAAAGATAAATCTAAGTCAAGAAGATGATACATAATCCATAGGACTTGAGTTATACAACTTTCGATAGCTATGAATTCATCTTCTATGGCTGAGAGAGCAACAGAAGCTTGTTTCTTTTATACCATGAAATAAGAGCATCACCAAGAATTTGACATGTTTCACTAGTGCTCTTCCTATCACTCTTGTCTCCCGTAAAATCAACATATGAATATTTGATTAAATCAAAGTGTGAGGAGCAGAGATACCATAGACCAAGGTCTTGAGTTCCTATTAGATATAGAATGACTCATTTGACGGAAGTGAGATGAGATTCCTCAGGAGTCGATGGGAATTTGGAATATTTACACACACTGAGCATGATATCTAGCCGACTTGTAGTTAAGTAGAGTAAAGATCCAATTATTCCCCGATACATCTTTTCCAGCCATGTTTAAATCAATGCTTAAGGATGGGCTCATGGGTGTTCCATAGGTCTTTCCCTTTTCCATGCCAAATTTTTTGATGAGTTCTTTCGTGTATTTGGCTTGACTGATGAAGGTTCCCTTGGGAATTTGATTGATTTGTAGTCCCAGAAAGAATGTGAGCTCGTCTATAAGAATCGTTTCGAATTCTCTTTTTTATCAAATTAGCAAAATTCTTGCACACGGCGATGTCAAAACTACCAAAGATGAAATCATCGACATAAATTTTCACAGTGAGAAGATTTGAATCAAGCTTTTGAATGAACAGAGTTATGTCAATTTTACCCCTTTAAAAATTAATTTTTAATAAAATAGTACTCAGTCTCTCATACCAAGCTTTTGGAGCTTGTTTGAGGCCGTAGAATGCTTTTGATAACTTGAAAACATGATTTGGAAATGAGGGATCTTCAAATCCAGGAGGTTGTTTTACCAAAATATCCTCATGAATAAACCCATTTAAGAAAGCACTTTTTACAACCATTTTTATAACTTAAAACATTTGAACGCGACAAAAGCTAATAAGATTTATATTGACTCTAACCTTGCCACGGGGCAAAGGTCTCATCCTAGTCAATACCTTTCTGCTGAGAGTAGCCTTGAGCTATGAGCCTGGCTTTATTTCTGACAATGTTACCGTCTTTATTTACCTTATTTTTGTAAACCCATCTGGTTCCAATTATAAAATAATTTCGTAGTCTTTCAACTAGAGTCCAAACCTAATTTCATTCAAATTGTTCCGGTTCTTCCTTTATAGCTTTAGCCCATGATTCATCATTGAGAGCTTCATCAGTTTTCTTTGGTTTGATTTTGGACACAAAGGCAACAAATGCCTCTGTACTTAATGACACTCTGATTTGCACTCTATCTTCTGGACTTTCGATGATAAGTTCATTTTAATGTTTGGAATCACGCTTCCCTTCTTTTGGAATATTTGGCTTCTCTATTTCTGTTGTGGTAGTCAACTCTACTAAGGATGTAGTCGACTTATCTTGGGAGGGATTTAGAGTTATGTTGTGATTTTCTCTAGTCTATATAGTACTCACCTGCTCTTTATGAACACTTATACTCGTAGAGAGGTTGTTAGATTCATCAAAAACAATGTGCATAGATTCCTCAACATAAAAAGTTCTTTTATTAAAAGTCCTGTAAGCATGACTAGTGGGGGAGTATCCAAGGAAAATACCTTTATCACTTCATGGGTTAAATTTCCCTAGGGTAGTCTTACCATTATTGTTAATAAATAATTTGTAGCTGAAGGGATGGAAGTAGCCGATGTTGGGTTTCTTTTCTTTCCAGAGTTCATAAAGAGTTTTCTTTAAAATAGGCCTAATCAGACATTTATTGATGATATGATATGTTGTACTAACTGCTTTTGCCTAAAAATGATTTGAGAGATTATTTCTAATAACATTGTCCTGGCAGTTTTCTATAGAGACCGGTTCTTTCGTTTCACTACACCATTTTATTGAGGAAATTGCGGTGAGGAGAAGTTCTGAGAGTATCTATTTTATGCATAATACTCTTCAAATGCCTTATTTTCAAATTCTCATACATGATCACTGTGAACATAGATGATAAAGTGTCCAGCTCCTCTTTGTATTTTTCTATAAAAAATCTCAAACTTTGTGAAAACTTCATAGTTATGTGCAAGAAATATAACCCATGTAAATCATGAGTAATCATCAACTATGGCAAAGACATATGTTTTTCCACATATGATTGCGATCTTGGTGGGACCAAACAGATCCATGTGGACTATTTAGAGAGGCCTGGTAATAGAGACAATGTCTTTGGCTTTGAAAGATGTTCTAGTCTGTTTACCCAGTTGGCAGGCATCACTAATGTGATCCTTTTCAAACTTGAGTTTTGGCAGACCTTTCACTAAATCAAGCCTAGACAATTTCTCAATAATGTCCATGCTAGCATGCTCGAGCTTCTTGTTCCACATCCAAGCATTATTGGCTTGCACAGTAAGGCGGGGGAAGGTGAAAAAATTTGGACTATTTAAAATATAAATGTTATCAACACGTTCATCGATAATGGAGATATTCTTTTTGTCATATTTAATAGAGCAGCTTTCAACTTTGAAGAGGACTCTAAATCTAGCATCACATAGTTGACTAATGTTAAGAAGGATGTGTTTGAGTCTGTTTACTAGGTATACTTTAGTGAATTCACATGAGGAGATAAGTCTCACTGAGCCGACTCCAATGACGTTACCTCTGACATTGTCACCAAATCTGATTGATCCCTCATCTACTTTCTTTAGGAAGGAAAATTTATCCTTCTTTCCAATTATATGTATGGAACATCCGTTGTCGATGACCAATATTTACTCTTTATAGATCTTGCCGACCTGTTCCTTAGTGGGTTCACCTGTCATCATAAAGCACATATTGGCAGCTTCTATTTTTCTTCAATTTTATCTTTATCGCTCCAGGCTCTTTAAGTTTGATTTTTTCTGGATGATCATTGTCTCAATTTTGGACATTTTTATTTGAAGTGTCCAGTCTTTCCACATTGGTAATAGAGATCATCGTTTCTAGTGGAGTTATTGTTTTTGCCTTCCTTGGATCATTACTATCTCTATCTTACCCACTGTTGGTGAGGGTCATTTCTTCACTGTTGGCATATTCCAGAATGTCTTTCTCTCCAGTTGGAGTAGCATTAAAGGCTACTGGTTTGTTCTTGTTATCCTTGTGATACCTGTTGATATAATTTTTCTCATAACCAATAAGGTTACCTCGTAGTTCATCATATGTCATGTTATAAAGATCTCCGTCTTCCAGAATGGCAGCCTTGGTTTCCCAAGTTTTAAGGATACTTCAGACTAGCTTCTGTACTTGCAGGATATAAGGATAAATCATCCCCAGTGATTTTAGTTCGCATATGATTTTACTTAATCTAGCAAACATTGTTTCAATATTCTCATTTTCCTCCATTTTGAATAACTCGTATTCATTGAAAAGAGCAATAATTTTTGACTTCTTGATTTTAGTGGTTCCTTCATAGGTTACTTTCAGTTTGTCCTACATTTCTTTTATTGTTTCACATGCTGAGTTCTTGTCGTATTTTTCTCCACTAACTGCACGCAAAAGCAAATTTATAGCATGTGCGTTAGCTTGAATTACCTCTTATTGTTCTTTGCTGACCTCGAAGCTTTCAAGATCTTCAATGTCAAAACTGCTAGATTCTTTCTCTTTGTCATTTGACTTTTCCTTGAGTCCTGGAATTAGTTTTGGACCCTTCTTAATAACAACCCAGGCTTGGAAGTCATTTGATTGGACAAAGATCCTAATCGAATTCTTCTAGTAAGAGTAATGCTGTCCATTAAAGTACGATGGTCTTGTGGAGGAGTAACCATCCTGAAGAAGAGCACCGGTAATTTGATAATTGGCCATTTGATCTTTTGTCATTTGCGGATAAACAATGCTATCTGTGAGACCTGCTCTGATACCAATTGACATTTAAGAGGGGGCGGGCGGTGAATTGAAAATTTTCTTCTGTGAGTCAACTATTGACCCTTCACAGTCGACTCGCCTGCAGATTAGAACACTTCATAAACAAATTAAATTCAAAAACATTTAAGCAAGAAAATAATAATAAGTAAAGTAACAACACAAAGATTTATCTTGGTTTGGCACACCAATGTAGTGCCTACGTCCAGTCCCATTCGATTTCAAAGTTTCCTTAGGTTGTTGAAAGTTTGGCTCGAGTACAATGATAGGAACAAGTTCTTAAGACTTATTTTGCTCTTTAGATCTTATTACACAACTTCAGTTGATGTTAAAAAGTTTACTCGATCCTACTCATTATATAACAATTGTAAACTAATGTTACATAGCTTTGTAAGACTAAGAATAAGACATTTTAAATTTTCTCCTTGAAGTTGCGCGAGTAGTGTTTACCTTTGGTCTTCTCCTTTTATAGTAATCGTCCACGACTCTTCACAAGAAAACATAAGAGATTTCTTCTCAATCAAGGATTTAAATTGTTCCTTGATTGAGGAATGTAGCGGTATGATATATCCATATCAAATATGTTCATATGTGGCTTTAGATCACGTCCATATTAGATATGTTCGTGATTTATTTTTTCTTTTTGGTTTTGTAGATATTGATTTCTTTCTAAATGTGCTTGTGATCTTTTCTTCCTGGTTGATGTGGTCTGCCTTGATTTTTAGATTGTGATCTTTCTTCCATTTCCATGATATTTTATTGATCTGCTTGCCATATTCTTGAATTATTTTTTGATTTCATTTTCCATTTTGTGATCTTCCATATCTTCTAATATTTTGAGATGATTTGGAACTAAGATTCTCATTCCATTTGCTCTTATTGTGATTGATTTTCCTTGGATGCGTAGATGTCCTTACATTCTTGATGTCCTTATACTTATAGGCCCGACTTTCATTATCTTTAGCATCTCCACAGATATACTTGTTAGATTTTTATTATTAAAATATAAACTTGGGAGACTAACAAACTCCCCCTTTTTGATAATGACAACAAGTATAAACATTAGTTAACTTCCCTATTTATTAGCTTGCTCCCCCTGACTTGTGTACGTATTAGATGACTTGTGAACTTGCTCTGATCCCCTTGACTGGTAGGCTACCAGGATACTCTAATTTTCCTGCTTTTCTCCCCCGTTGATATAATAAAAAAACAACACACATGCAATGTGCAGACAGAGAAATGCACCAAAATGAAGCAAATTTTCTTTTGTTAAATATCATGAATGCTAAGAATGTTAAGCCTTTTTCGTAGTGACCAAAATCTTTCTTTTAACAGAGGTTTTGTAAAGATATATGCTAGTAAATTTTTAGAGATAACAAATTTTAGGTAAAAGTCACCATTTTTGACATGGTCTCAAATGAAATGATGCTTGATATCAATATGTTTAGCCCTAGAGTAATGAACAGTATACTTAGATAGGCTTATGGCACTGGTGCTATCACACATAATAGGAACAGATTCAAAAGATAAATCAAATTCAAGAAGATTATATACAATCCATAGGACTTGAGTTCCACATCTTTCGACAACTATATATTCAGCTTTTGTGGTTGTGAGAGCAACAAAATTTTGTTTCTTTCTATGCCATGAAATAAGAGCATCACCAAGAATTTGACATAGTTTGATGGTGCTCTTCCAGCCACTTGTCTCCTCCAAAATCAGCATCTGAATATCCGATTAAATCAAAAAATAAGGAGCAGGGATACTATAGACCATGTTCTTGAGTTCCTACTAGTTATCAAATGACTCGTTTGACGAAAGTGTGATGAGATTCCTTAGGAGTAGACTAGTATCTGGCATATTTACACATACTGAGCATGATATCTAGCCAACTTTTAGTTAAGTAGGGTAGAGATCTAATCATTTCCCGGTACATCTTTTCATCAATATTTTTTCCAGCTAGGTCTAAATTAATGCTTGTGGATAGGCTCATGGGTGTTCCATAGGCCAATTTTTTTGATGATTTCTTTTATGTATTTGGCTTAACTAATGAAGGTGCCCTTGGGATTTTGCTTGATTTCTAGTCTTAGAAAGAATGTGAGCTCACCCATAAAAATCATTTCGAATTCTCCTTTTATCAAATTAGAAAAATTCTCCCACATGGAGATGTCAGAACTACCAAGGATGATATCATCAAGTAAATTTTCACAATGAGGAGATTTAATTCAACCTTTTTAACTGTCAATTTTAATCCTTTGAAAACTATTTTTAATAGAAAAGTACTCAGTCTATCATACCAAGATTTTGGAGCTTGTTTGAGGCCGTAGAGTGCTTTTGAAAACTTGAAAACATGATTTGGAAATAAGGGATCTTAAAATCTAGGAGGTTGGTTTACAAAAACATCCTCATGAATAAACCCATTTAATAAAGAACTTTTTACATCTATTTGATATAATTTAAAACATTTGAATGCGGAAAAAGCAAATAAGATTCGTATTGACACTAACCTTGCCACGGGAGCAAAGGTCTCATCATAGTCAATACCTTCCTGCTGAGAGTAGCCTTAATATATGAGTTTGGCTTTATTTTTGATAACTTTACCTTCTTTATTTAACTTATTTTTATAGCCCCATCTGGTTCCAGTTACTGAGTAGTTTCTTGGTCTTTCAACTAGAGTCCAAACCCGATTTCCTTCAAATTGTTATAGTTCTTTATTTATAGCTTCAACCAATGATTCATTGTTGAGAGCTTCATCAAATTTTTTGGTTTTATTTGGGACACAAGGGCAACGGATGCCGTGATCTTCCATATCTTCCAATATCTTGAGATGATTTGGAGTTGAGATTAATCTTCCATTTGTTCTTGTTGTGATTGATTTTCCTTATATATGTGGATGCCATTTCATTCTTGATGTACTTCTATTTATGGGGCCGACTTTTATTATATTTAGCAGCTGCACATATACGTTTGTTAGTTTGTCATTATTAAAATATAAACTTAGAAGACTAATAGTTACTACTACAGGTATAGTTCTTATATGGAGTGAGTTTTTTTAGAGCTTAGTAGATGGTCAAAGAGTTACCATTGCCCGATTAAAGAATATTGAGGCTGAGCTGGCATCATTGTATGGATAAATTCGGCTTTGGGTCTAATGATACTTGAGGCGGCAGAGACTAGGTTACATGTTGTCACAGGGCTGAGATATCAGAGTTTCGAGCTGAGGTGCATGACCATATAAATTCTTTTAATGGTCTAGTGTCAGCCCGATTTAGTGATATTGATGCACCTAATCTGGGTAATATAATAGAGGACGTATCCATTTTGTGGGCAGATATATGCTTTCACTAAGAGAACCATCTCAGCCATACCTCCAGTTATACCTCTAGTTATACAATTGACACCTTTGCGTGGACCTTGATGCTTTGACTTATTCATGAAGGATAAGGAGATGGTCCCCGTAGTTGGGAATAAGAGAGATAGGAAGGTGGAGTTTTAGAATCCCAATATACCATTTGACAATGCCCTGAAATAGACTAGACGTTCGAAGAAGATTGACTTTGCTGATTAGCAGTGGCGTGTCGAGATCACTGCGCATGCATCCTTCAATAGTGCAGCACCTTTGGTAATTTAGATACCCTTATACAGGGATGATCCATACACGGAAGCCTAGTGCATCCCAGGTATGTCCTCCTTCCCTTGCTTTACATTATTTATATGCATTGGGGGTGGGCTATACTGTAGCCACAATAGGTTTTTCGTGTTATTCTTCTTTTCCTATCAGTAGTGGTATGGTTATAGAACCAAAATGTCTAGGTTAAAATTTATATCGTGATGTGTTTTGTTTTATATTGTGCTTTTTTGTAATTAGGAGATTTTTTAGTATCTAGGGCAGTTCACATGTTTTTTTGGAGATTTTTGAGAAAACTAATGCCCCTCTAAAAATTTTGTTTTTTAGAACTGTGATTGTATATATGTGTGAACATTATGGATCTTGTTAAAACCTTGGGGTTTGCATCACACTGTGAGGGACCAGGTCCCTCAAAGTCAATTACAAGAAAAAATATAGCTAAATAACCATGAACACAATACAATGTAGGAAAAGTAAAAAACACAAGATTTAACGTGGAAACCCCTTTGCTCAAGGTAGGAAAAGCCACAGCTTGCCCTCACAAGCTCTCCAAAATCCACTATAATCAAACTCTTGATTAAAAACTCCAATAAACCTAACACTACGCTTCTCTATCTTATAATAACTCTACTATAAGCTCACCTTGACAACTCTGCCAAGGCTTCTTCAATATTAATTAACTCGAATTAGTATCAAACTTAGGCAACTCTACCTAAGTACACTCTAAGAAAAGAAAACAAAGAGCATTACTTTTATAGACTGAGTAATTCAGTTACAAATCAGGCTTCACTCAAGAACACTCAATCTTTTAGCTTACAAAAGAAACAATAACATGAGCAATACTTGAGCAATATTTAAAGTTGAGTTTTTTGCTTATTTCTCTCTTTAGAACTTATTTGAATTTGCAAAAACTGTTATATGAAGAAACATCCTTTTATTTTTATCTATGAGTAATGATTAGGGTTGAAATATAAATAGACCAGGTGTCCTAAATACTAGTGTGTGATGTGCTTATGAGCTAAAAAATATTCATAGAAATCACTTAGAGCAAAGTTAAGCTAAGAGCCTTTGATTCAGCCAAATATTGGTATTTGATTGAACAACGGCGGGTTGACTTTAAAAGCATATAACTTTTGACATATGTGTAATTTTGTAGCTCAAGACCCACCAATTGATAGATAATTGAGTTAGCTTTCCAAGATACTAATTTCTCCTTAATCCGATACCTGAGCAAAATGTTATGAATATTTTCCTAAGAAATAGTAAGCCTTCATGATAAGCCCGCGGCGCGTTGGTCTCTACCCCGAAATAAGGTGTGCAGCACATTGGTCTCTCCCCCTGAATAAGAGATGTCACACAGAGGTTATTCGCAAACTGTTTCAGCTTCCTAAGGGCCAAGGGGTAATTTTTTCCTTTCCCATCAATACCAATCGTCCAAAACACGATTTATAACACCAAAAGGGTGTTATTTTCCCATCATCCTCAAAACAACTCACGTAAAAAGGTGGAATAAAAAATAAATTATTTAAGTGAACCCCAAAGTTAGTGTAGTGACAAAGAGACTGTCACTAAATGAATCTATATATACCATACCAGCCCCCGAAGCCTACATTACAAGCCGAATAAAGTCCTATAGTGACCCTGACTTGACTGTCTGAAAACTAAGATAAAGAAAATAAAGGAAAGCCTATGGTATTTGATGTACATTGATGGATCTTCTCTTTTGAATGTGAGTGTATCTTGATCGCCCCCGCATTTACATGCATTATTCCATATAAGTGAGTGGGACTTCTTTGTAGTGAGGGCACGTGTATTGTAATGCTAGTTGCTTACTTGTCTAGATAGTGTAACTTGTATATATGGATGATTGTCTATTGCTAATGTAATTTCCATACCTTGATTTCCCTTGCGTCACATTGTTGTGCTTCATGTATACATGTAGGTTGTTTTGTATTATTGAAATAAGAGGGGGTATTGTTTCTGAGCTTAAAGTGTTGATTGACTGCCTTAGATTGCTTCGATTTCTCCTAGTTAAGCATAGTTAATTTTTTTCGTTGTTTTGCCTGAGGACATATAAAAATTCAATGCTGAGGATGTTGAAGTGCTATGGATTTATAGCACTTTCAATGCTTAAAACGATGAAGATATGCAAGTTACTTAGGTTGTTTTGTTAGATATAATGTATTTTTATTATGTTTTTGTAGGAAACCAGGTTTTGGATGCTAAACTAAAGAAAAGGATAAAAATTGTAGTTTCGGGCTACTAACTTTAATGCCCCGCAAAATCCTCTTCCAGTCTGAGCCTTAGAGTGTATTTGGTAAAGCAAAAAAAAATTGGAGTCTAAATGTTTTAGAATATCTTCCCAAGTATGAAATACTTTGAATCATGTGGGAATCTATTTGAGTATGAATTAAGATCATAGAGGTCCCCTAAATCAAGGACGAGTTGAAAGCTTTCCTATCGTTCAAGTTTTAGTCAGCGTCAAAACTTTAGTCAACTTCAATCGATCATAAATCTTTGTATATATCGAATTAGAGGAACTCCTATATATCAAATTAAAGCTCTTTTAATTATCTTTCCAACAATACCAATTTTGTCAAAACCCAATATCAGCGTAAAGAGTTATGCCCCTTTTACTCCAGCATTTCAGGCTGAGAAACTGAACGACGGCATTCGTGATAAGCTGTCACAAGCGTGACGACCTATCACCAATGTCGTCATCCTTGGGCAGATTTCTACCTCTGGTGATGACATTTTGTGACAAGCCATCACGCCCGTGATGGCCTATCACCAATGTCGTCAACCTTAACTAGAAACTTAAAATTTTACCCTTTTATGATGACATTTTGTGACAACTTATCACCAACTTGACGGCTTGTCACGGATGTCGTCAGCTATTTTTTTTCAAGCAATTCAAGGACGTTTTTGAAAGGGCATTTTGGTATTTTCCATCTTTTGGAGGTCTCTATAAATATGAAGAACCCCATCAAAACCCTAATTTCATTATTTACTCTTTCAATTCTCTTAAGAGAAAATATCTAGGGTTTCAATTCAAGAACCCTAATCTTCCAAAAATTCATCCATAATTCTTTAAGATTTTTTCAAGAATCAAGTTCCTCATAGTGTGGGATTTGATAATTATTTATTACAATTGCAGATAGAGTCTCAAGCGTTAGAATTCATCCAATTTCAAAGATTAAGGTATATAGATGTTGATTCTTGGGTCCCTTTAATCCAAGAAGCTCAAGAACCCTTTTTAAAACTCAAAGAATTTTATGTTTATGAGTTGTTAATTATTTGTATGAGTGAGATTGATGTTCAATGAGTTGTTGAGTTTTGATTTATGTTTTTCTACAAGATTTATGAGCATTGACCCTAGTATGTGGAACTCATGTGATATTTGTGATAGACCCTCTTGAAGTTATTTTTTATGTGATGTGTTCATGACTTTTGGGTGTAGAAATGGTTGAATAAGCGAAGCATGTCCCCCCATAGGTTTGATAAAGAGCTTAGGTGAAGCATAAGGGTCATTATAGTATGTTGAATAGGAAGCCCCAAATTGTGAGCTAGTCCATGCATGCCTAGTGTTTGACAAAATGCCTTAGCAAATGAATTGTGCCACAATAGTATGGAAATTCCCAAATAAGTATGAACCCGTGCATGTCTAGTGTTTTGTTGAAGGACCTTAGTGAACAAGTGGGGATGTGATAGTAGTAAATTCCCCAATTATGTGCTCTTTGATATATGCTAATCTTTTAATACATGCCAAGTGGTTAGCAAGTAAGTTATGACATGATAGTATGAAGTTTCCTTAAGCCATGTGATATCCAAACACATGTCAAGACTGATTTAGGTATGAAGTAGTTGAGGTAAAACCTTGTTGAATGGAGTATGATCTAGTAGCATGTTTCCCCTACTTTATTATATGAATGTGATTCAAAGATGCTTAAAGTTACCCCTTGACGATTATGATGATGAATAGATGTTTGCAATCCTTAAATGCTTGAGGTGATGTCGTAATGATTATGGGAATGAACATATAACATGATTCCTAATTACTTGTGAAGAAACTTTAATGCTTGTGATGATGAATGAATGCTTGTGATGATGAATGAATGATTATGGTGATGACTAGTCAAGAATGATTATTCTTTATATTTAAGTTATCGAGTCCTAGGGGTATTTCTTCCCAATAATAGAGTAGTTGTCTAGAGTCTGTGTCAGTTTTTCGATAATTCCAGTCGAGCTATGATTCTCAGAACTGAGTGAACTATAGAACTATGTATCCTCAGATAAGTGCAGAACTTAAGAAAGCTCAGTAATCTCAATTGTCTTTATAATTTCTGTATCGCTAGTAATCTAGCCTCAATTCTGTAATCAGCTCAGATCTAATAGTATTCAAGTGATTTAATTCTAATCTCAGAAGTGATTCGAGTAATCTATTCAAGCTTTGTATCATCAGTCAAATACCATGATTTGATACCTTTTTCATTAGATATGGAACTAAGTAATCTCTGTATAACTCAGTCAGATCTTTTGAGAAACATGATCAGTATCAGATTTAGTTCAGTTGTATTCAGTTAATATTTCAGTTTAGAGTTTTTCAGTTGGGAGTAGGAGATAACATCGAGCGAGGGAATGGATGGCGGATCCCCGACAGAGAGGATGAGTCGTTAGGAGCAATCCCTGAACTCCAAAACTGCATAGCCAACACAGGATATAGGAGTCCCCATCAGTAGCACCTGTCACCATCAGAGAGGTTTGACTATTATATTACCTCAGGCCGACTTCCTTCGAGGGTCATCCCGTCAGAGAGGCTTAACCAAAGAGGTCTTTACCCATGGCACGGTATTGACACCCTTCCATCTGGGGTTACAGGTTAGACCCCACCTGTGGTAGGTTGGGGTATATCGGTTAAGTAACTACTTCCCACAGTTGCAATTTTAGTATCAATCTTCAGAAATTAGGACTGTGTGGTACAGTCATCTATCTCAATGAGGAACTCAAATAGTTCCATTGATTCATGGATCATACCGTCAGATATGCTTGGTCTCATATATAAATTCTTATTATCATATCTAGAGATCTCCCGTTAGAGAGGCTTGATCTCAGTCTCAGACCATGTTGAGTATTCTTATTATCATATCTAGAGATCTTCTATTTGATACGCTTGATCTCCGTCTCAGATTCTGTTGAGTATTCTTATTGTTAGATTCAGACATGTTCATACTTCTTATCATTGATAATCTCTTTCGGAATAATCTATTAGAAAAGTTGATCTCTAATTTTGTCAGTAAAAAGTAGTAAGCTCAGAATTCATTCCTTGATGTAAGTACATCTAGACTCTCAGTTATTAGTATCAGATGAGTCAGTGATTCAGTATCTCAGTTTCAGTAGTGAGTTCAGTCTGCAGTAAAGTGGTATTCGAGTTTCAGTATCTAGAGTTACGGTGATTGTGTTCATGGTCTGTGCATTCATGTATGTGTTCTCATGCGGCATCTTCATGATTATTTAGTTTAGACATTGTGCATGCATAAGCCCTTCCATTAGCCTACCTCATCTATATACTCGGTACATTTCTATTCTAATGTATTTGTGCTATGGTGTTTTATTTGATACCATAGGTTCAGAGGCACAGGATCTAGAGTATCCTCAGCAGTTCAGTCCCAGTCAGCAGCAGTAGCAGTGAGTCCCCTTCTTTCGAGAATGAATTTTAGTTTACTATTATTGCTTCAGTCTTTGTTTATTTTTAGTTGATGGTGTTAGTTGGGGACTTGTCCCATCAACTCTATAGTTTAGATAGTTTAGAGGTTTTTCAAATGGATGTATTAGTATTCAGTTTTCTGTATTATGAGTATTCATAGATGCGTTGAACCTTATGGCTAGTTTTCATATTTATTTCAGATATTATGCAGTGTACAGGTACAAATATCAGTAAAGGGTTAGCTTGTGGTCCTTTGGGGTCATAAGCACCCTGTGACGTCTTGAGATGGGATCTCGGGGCGTTACAAACTTGGTATCATAGCCTAAGGTTTAAGAGTGTCTTAGGGAGTCTGAAAAGCCACATCTAGTAGAGTCTTGTGCGTGGGTATGTAGCGCGCCACATTTATGTACAAGAGGCTACAGGATGTTCTTAGGAGTAGTTTCTTTTCTTTCAGTGATCATTTTATGTGAGTGGGCATGTGGTCAAGTTTTTTCTCAGTCTATTCCACTTGTTTCTCCCAATTATAGAGTATGCCTCCTCGCAGAGATTTTGTTTGTGGGGTTGATGATCAGCCCCCACAGCCAGTAGATCCTAAGAATGTGAGTGTGTCACCTGCAGATTTTGAGCAGCTTTTTAGGCGCTATCCCAAGCTCTGACTAGTGTTCAGGGAAATTGTTAGACTAAAACCCCACCTCAGTAAGATGGGGACTCAGCCACAGCTAGAATCAGAAGTTTCATGAAAATGAACCCACCCGAATTCTTTGGGTCAGTAGTAGGTGAGGACCCGCAACTTTATCTAGAGGAGGTAAAGAAGATAACCCAAATTATGCATATTTCTGAGAAGGAGAGTGTTGAGTTAGCATCTTCTAGGTTGAAGGATGTTGTTCATAATTGGGTAGAGATATGGGAAAAGAGTAGAGGGTAGAATGCAACTCCTGTGACTTGGCTAGAGTTTTAGAGTGCCTTTCTAGATAGGTTTTACCCACTAGAGATGAGAGAGGCTAAGGTAGAAGAGTTCATGAACATAAGGCAAGGTTCAATGACCATGAAAGAGTATTTTCTTAAGTTTAACCAATTATCTAAGTATGCTCCTGACTTGATAGCTGACCTAGAGCGAGTATGAGTAAGTTTGTGATTGGTGTATCTGGGTTAGTATTGAAAGAGTGTAGGACTACTATGCTTTATAGAGATATGGAACTTGCTATATTGATGATGCATGCACAACAGATTAAGGCAGATAAAATAAAGAAGAGAGAGAGTGAGTAAGAGAGCCAAGATAGGTAGTCGTGGTTTTTCATAGTTAGGGTCTCAAGGTGGTAGTAGTCTCAGTATGGTCGGAGATTTTTAGTTCCAGATCCATTTTCAACTAGCATACCTGCACCTGTGTTTGGGGGTGTCAGATCTGAGGTAGCGCCAAGCTCCAAAGCCCATAGTAGTGCTAGTGGTATTTGTACCCATCCACGTTGTGGAGAGTATGGCAAGCACCACCAAGGTGTGTGTGAAGCCGGTAGTGATGTATGCTTTGGGTGTGGTGAGCCAGACCATAGAATGCAAGAATGTAAGGTATTGACTTAAAGAGTTAGACTCCGTGCATTTCAGGCTCGCCTTGATCAGGAAGGATTCCCTAAAATAAACCCGGGTATGTTATGAGCCCTTCATCTTTATGATATGCATTGTTAGATCCGTTGCTTCCATTTTGAGCTTACATGTAGCATGAGTCATGCATGAGTTTTAGATCTTGATCGGTCAATCATGACCCAGTCTATAGGTACCCCGTACACCGCATCAGTATTTCAGCGAAGTATGTTTAGAAGGACATAGAGTCCCAACGGGGAGATACCCCATAGTATTATAATGTTGCATGCCATAAGATTTATCCCGATGCATGTTCAGATTTTATTTATGAATTTAGTATCAGTCGTTATTGCATTGTCAAGTAGTGCTTTCAAAAGTCAGCTTAGCCGGACATTCATGCATTAGATATGTGCATTTAGTAGAAATGAGTTCAGCTTGTGAGTGTGTGATCAGTCATGCATTCTGGAGATTAGCCTAGTTATGAGTCCATGCATCAGATATGCATGAGTTTTATGAGAATTAAGCTATGAGTAGATTCAGTTGAGTATTACATGCACCAGATATGAATCATGCCCAGTGTGATAACTCTTTATGTCGGTGGTACCAGTTGCGTAAGCATGCCTTGAAATGTTTTTGTTTCTTGAATATGTTCTATTGATACATATTTTCAGTCTATCAAGTGACATTTTAGGACGAATGTTCCCAAGGGGGAGATGTTGTAATGCCCCACAAAATCCTCTTCCAGTCTGAGCCTTAGAGTGTATTTGGTAAAGAGAAAAAAATCCGAGTCCAAATGTTTTAGAAATATCTTCCCAAGTATGAAATACTTTGAATCGTGTGGAAATCTATTTGAGCATGAATTAAGATCATATAGGTCTCCTAACTCAAGGACGAGTTGAAAGCTTTCCTACCGTTCGAGTTTTAGTGAGTGTCAAAACTTTGGTTAATTTAAATCGACCATAACTCTTTGTATTTATCGAATTATAGGACCTACTATATATGAAATGAAATCTATTTGAATTATCTTTCCAACGATACTAATTTTGTCAAAAAATGATATCGGAGCAAAGAGTTATGCCCATTTTACTCCAGCATATCAGACTGAGAAACTGAGTGACGACATTCGTGATAAGCTGTCACGAGCGTAACGACCTATCACCAATGTCATCATCCCTGGGCAGATTTCTATCTCTGGTGATGACATTTTTGACAATTTGGCATGCCCATTAAGGCCTATCACCAATGTCGTGAACCTTAACCATAAACTCAAAATTTTACCCTTTTGTGAAGACATTTCGTGACAACTTATCACCAACTTGACGGCTTGTCACGGATGTCGTCAGCTATTTTTTTTCAAGCAATTCAAGGACATTTTTGCAAGGGTATTTTGATCTTTTTCCATCTTTTGGAGGTCTCTATAAATATGAGGAACCCCATCCAAACCCTAATTTTATCATTTACTCTTTCAATTCTCTTGAGAGAAAATATCTAGGGTTTCAATTCAAGAATCCTAATCTTCCAAAAATTCATCCATAATTCTTTAAGATTTTTTCAAGAATCAAGTTCCTCATAGTGTGGGCTTCGATAATTATTTATTACAATTGCAGATAGAGTCTCAAGCGTTAGAATTCATCCAATTTCCAAGATTAAGGTATGTAGATGTTGATTCTTGGGTCCCTTTAATCCAAGAAGCTCAAGAACCCTTTTTAAAACTCAAAAAATTTTATGTTTATGAGTTGTAAATTATTTGTATGAGTGAGATTGATGTTCAATGAGTTGTTGAGTTTTGATTTATGTTTTTCTACAAGATTTATGAGCATTGACCCTAGTATGTGAAAATCATGTGATGTTTGTGATAGACCCTCTTGAAGTTATTTTCTATGTGATGTGTTCATTAATTTTGGGTGTAGAAATGGTTGAATAACCAAATCATGTCCCCCATAGGTTTGATAAAGAACTTAGGTGAAGCATAAGGGCCATTATAGTATGTTGAATAGGAAACCCTAAATTGTGAGTTTGTCCATGCATGCCTAGTGTTTGATAAAATGCCTTAGCAAATGAATTGTTCCACAATAGTATGAAAATTCCCAAATAAGTGTGAACCCGTGCATGTCTAGTATTTTGTTGAAGGACCTTAGTGAACAAATGGGGATGTAATAGTAGTAAATTCCGTGCTCTTTGATATTTGCTAATCTTTTAATACATGCCAAGTGGTTAGCAAGTAAGTTATGGCATGATAGTATGAAGTTTCCCCAAGCCATTTGATATCCAAACACATATTAAGACTGATTTAGGTATGAAATAGTTGAGGTAAAACCTTGTTGAATAGAGTATGATCTAGTAGCATGTTTTCTCTACGTTATTATATGATTGTGATTTATAGATGCTTAAAGTGACCCCTTGGAGATTGTGATGATGAATAGATGTTTGTGATCCTTAAATGCTTGAGGTGATGTCTTAATGATTGTGGGAATGAACATATGACAAGATTCCTAATTACTTGTGAAGATGTTTTAATACGTGTGATGATGAACGAATGCTTGTGATGATGAATGAATGATTGTGGTGATGACTAGTCAAGAATGATTATGCTTTACTTTTATGTTATCGAGTCCTGGGGGTATTTATACCCGACAATAGAGCTGTTGTCTAGAGCCTATGTCAATTTCTCGATAATTTCAGTCGAGCCATGATTCTCAGAACTGAGTGAACTATAGTACTATGTATCCTTAGACAAGTGCAGAACTTAAGAAAGCTCAGTAATCTTAGTTATCTCTGTAATCTCTATATCGCTAGTAATCTAGCCTCTATCATGTGATCAGATCTAATAGTATTCAAGTGATTCAATTCTAATCTCAGAAGCAATTCGAGTAATCTATTCAAGCTTTGTATCATCAGCCAGATACCATGGTTTGATACCTTTTCCGTAAGATACAAAACTAAGTAATCTCAGTGTAACACAATCAGATATTTTAAGAAACATGATCAGTATCAGATTCAGTTCAGTTGTGTTCAGTTAAGATTTCAGTTCAGAGTCTTTCAGTTGGGAGTAGGAGCTAGCACCGATGAGGGAAGGGATGGCGGCTCCCTATCAGAGAGGCTAAGTCGTTAGGAGCAATCCCTGAATTCCAGAACTGCATAGCCAGCGCAGGATGCAGGAGTCCCCGTCAGTAGAGGCTATCACCGTTAGAGAGGTTTGGCTATTATATTACCTCAGGCTAGTTTCCTGTGAGGGTCATCCCATCAGAGAGGCTTGACTAGAGAGGTCTTTATCCGTGGCACGGTATTGATACCCTTCCAGTTGGGGTTACAGGTTGGAACCCACCTGTGGTAGGTTGGGGTATATCGATTAACCAACTACTTCCCACAGTTGCAGTTTTAGTGTCAATCTTTAGAAATCAGGACTGTGTGGTACAGTTATCTATATTAGTGAGGAACTCAGATAGTTCCACTGATTCATAGACCATCCCTTCAGATAGGCTTGGTCTCATATACAGATTCTTATTATCATATCTAGAGATCTCCCATCAGAGAGGCTTGATCTCAGTCTCAGACCATGATGAGTATTCTTATTATCATATCTAGTGATCTCCCATCAGATAGGCTTGATCTCCATATCAGATTCTGTTGAGTATTCTTTCTGTCAGATTTGAACATGATCATACTTCTTATCATTGATAATTGCTTACGAAATAATCTAATAAAAAAGTTGATCTCTAATTCTGTCAGTCCAAAACAGTAAGCTCAGAATTCAGTACTTGATGTATGTATATCTAGACTCTCAGTTATCAGTATTAGATGAGTCAGTAATTCAGTATCTTAGTGTCAGTAGTGAGTTCAGTATGCAGTAAAGTGGTATCCGAGTTTCAGTATCTAGATTTGCGGTGATTGTGTTCATGGTCTGTGCATTCATGTATATGTTCTCATGCGGCATCTTCATGATTATTCAGTTTAGATATTATGCATTCATGAGCCCTTTCATTAGCCTACCTAGTCTACATACTCGGTACATTACTGTACTGACGCATTTGCGCTATGGTGTTATTATTTGACACCATAGGTTCAGAGGCACAGGATCCAGAGTGTCGTCAACAGTTCAGTCCCAGTCAGTAGCAGTAGCAGTGAGTCCTCTTCTTTTGAGGACGAATTTCAGTTTACTATTATTGCTTCAGTCTTTGTTTATTTTTAGTTGATGGAGTTAGTTGGGGACCTATCCCATCAACTTCGCAGTTCAGATAGTTTAGAGGTTTTTCAGATGATATATTAGTATTCAGTTTTCTGTATTATGAGTATTCATAGATGTGTTGAACCTTATGGCTAGTTTCCGTATTTATTTCAGATATTATGCAGTGTACAGATACAAATATCAGTAAAGAGTTAGCTTGTGATCCTTCGGGGTCATAAGCACCGTGTGACATCTCGGGATGGGATCTCGGGGCTTTACACTAACATAGGTACCTATGACCCATAGGTACTTCCTACAGGGCCTAGGTACCAATGTAGTGTTAGAAATTAGAAGTCCAGAGGTTCAGAAGTACGGGAAAAAGACTCTGTCACTTAAGGAGTGGCACCTACGATCTGAAGATGATAGAGTTAATTGCAGAAGAGCAAAGTCTAGAGAGTTCAAAAGCTATGGAGGGGAGAGGGTTACCTACATGGACCACCTACGGTCCATAGGTGCCATTTATGGGCACCTACGGCCCGTAGGTTGCCACCGACCTCAAATTTCCTTTTTTGTTCAGAATTTGATTTTTAAGGTTTCCTTGTAACCTATATATACCCTTTTAAGATTTTAGTTAGTTTACACACTCTATATACTTACAAATATATACTTGATTCTAAGATTCAATTTTGTTATTGGGATTGCTTTGTATTGATTTTAGTTGATAGTTCAGTTAAAGACTTTGAGTTCTATCCATTGATTATTGTGATATTGTTTGAATGTCTTCAATTATGAATTCCTTTGATCATATTACAAACATGAGAGGCTAATTCCCTTAGCTAGGGTTGTGAAAATCCTAGCCAAATAACAAAGTAGAGGAAGTGTTCAATCCTTCTAGATATTTATTATTGTATGCATTGTGGTATTATTTGTACTTATACATTTCTTAACGATTGCAAATGTTCGGATCCAGCCTATAATTACTATGAACTCTATAGGGAGGTAGAGATTGGGAAAATAAGATCATAATAGTGATTTGGGTTTAACTACCAAAATAAGGTTACCTGCATTATATACTTAAGACAATTAAGTTACATCTAATTAATTTGAAACCCAGAGAAGATAGTTAAAACTGGGATCCAAGCTAAGCGCTACTAAGGGGATGATCTGAGATCGAAAGGAGATGAGTGAAATTCACAAAAGTATGCTAAGAGGTGGTTGGTGATACCTAACTTACCAGATTCTACATGCACAATAGTGTGATAGTTTGATTGAGCACGAGAATCCTACTGAGTTAAAGGCCAAGGGGAAACACAAGTCCAGTATTCGTTTCTGATTGTTTACAACAAAATCTTTCGAGTTTGATTAGTTGTTTGAGATTTCCACTATAAACCCCTCATTTACTTTCATTATTGCCCATTGATTCGAGCAAACTAGAGAGACAATTTCATGTATTCCCTGTGGGTTCGACTCCAACCTGAGTTGGGTTACTTTACTTGACAATGACTGTTTTATCTTCTATTAGAGGTGAGGTTTGGCAATTGATCAAGTATAAGGAAGATCCAATGCAGCAACAATCAATTAGTCAGAACAAACATCTACATTGAGAAGCACTATTATTTCTCAAACATTACTTGTCCTATGAACACCCACAAATCACAACCATCACTCTTCCTTATACTCATTAGATCACGTGTAATTTTATGTAATGTTATCTAGTTGTTTTGCATTTCTTGGATGTTGTTTATGATTATTTTATTTTATTTTATTTTATTTTATTTCTCTACTTTTTAGTCCCATCTCAGTAATATATGACAATAGAATGTCTTAAATATCACTTGATCATGTTCAAAAGTGATATTGTGTCATAGTTGATGTATCTAAATTGCTTTACAATGTCTGAATGCTGTTAATTGGTCAATTTAATTCAATTTAATTTATCTTTTTTTGTCATTATCTTAACTTGTCCATATATTCAGTCGTTGTATTACAGACCTTGGTCAATAATCGACTAGCCAATAAATCAATAATTCATTGTACATATTTAGAAATATACAACGACGTCAATATCTAATAAAAGATTTGCATAGTTTGGTATTTCCTCAATATTTTCTTACTTAAAATTATATAATATTCTTTAGGCATTTTTTGAAATACATTCCATTTAAGCCATATAATGATAAGGTCTATAGTAAATCGAACTGATCGATTATACAAGACATAAACATTCTTTAGATCGAAATTACATTGCTATTACATATATCAAAAATTGCTATTACATTATTAGAAACTGTTATTACCAGGATATAGGGACAAAAAACCAAAATTATTATAAAATTTCCATTACATATATAAAGGAAAAAAAAACAGAAATTTAAGACAATGTTAAAGATAAATTTAATACAATGTTGTAGAGAAGTGGAATATTTAACATTAAACAAGTTCATTGCAATTTCATATATCAACATCGGGATAAAAACTAGCAACAACAACAACAACAACAACAAACCCAGTGTATTCCCACATAGTGAGGTCTGGGGAGGGTAAGATGTACGCAGTCCATACCTTTACCTCTAAAGAAGTAGAAAGGCTATTTCTAATAGAACCCCGGCTCGAGACACGGAATAATAAACAAATTCATAGTAAAGCATGGAACAAGATGACATAACATAAATACGACACCCACAAGTAATAGTAAACAGAGAAAAGTAAACAAATTCGTAATAAAGCATGAAACAAGGTATCATAACAAGAATAATACCCCCACCAAGTAATGCCCTACACTAGAGACCAAAACTGACCCTAGCCTCCTGCCCTAATTTGCATCCTCTAGATCTTCCTATCTAGGGTCATGTCCTCAGTGAGCTGTAACTGCTCCATTTCTCGCCGAATCACCTCTCCCCAGTACTTCTTCGGCCTACCCTTACCCCGCCTAAAACCATCCAAATATAACCTCTCACACCTACGAACCGGGGCATCCATGCCCCTCCTTATCACGTGTCCGAACCATCTCAATCGAACTTTCCGCATCTTATTCTCCACTGGAGTCACACCAACATTCTCCCTGATAGTCTCATTCCGAACTCTATCCCCTAGTCAGCCCACACATCCAACGCAACATCCGCATTTCCGCCACCTTCATTTTTGAATGTGGGAGTTCTTAACTGGCCAACACTCCGATCCATACAACATGTTCAGGCGGACTGCCACCCTGTAGAATTTTCCTTTAATCTTGGGCGGCACCTTCTTATCACACAACACCACAGAAGCGAGCTTCCACTTCATCCATCCCACCCCAATACAGTGCGAGACATCCTCATCAATATTACCGTTATCCTGAATCACGAACCCGAGATACTTGAAACTATCCCTCTTATATACCACCTGTGATTCCAACTTCATTACCACCTCATTCTCTAGCCTCACATCATTAAACTTGCATTCTAAATGTTCTGTCTTGCTCCTACTCAACCTGAACCCTTTAGACTCAAGAGTTTGTCTCCATACCTTTAATTTATCATTCACACCCCCCGCATCTCATTAATCAAAACTACATCATCTGCAAAAAGCATACACCAAGGCACCTCTCCTTGAATACGTCGCGTCAACACATCCATCACCAAAACAAACAAAAAGGGACTAAGAGTAGATCCCTGATGCAATCCTGTCAAGACAGTGAAATACTCAGAATCTCCTCCCGCCGTCCTCACCTGGGTTTTATCTCCATAATACATGTCTTTAATTGCTCTGATATATGCCACCAGGACTCCACTCACCTCCAAGTATTTCCAAAGCACCTCCCTGGGGACTTTGTCATATGCCTTCTCCAAGTCGATAAACACCATGTGCAGGTCCTTTTTCCTTTCTTATACTGTTCCATCAGCCTCCACACCAGGTGAATTGCCTTCGTCGTCGAGCGGTCGGGCATAAACCCAAACTGGTTCTCCAAAATAGACACTATCTGTCTCAGCCTCACCTCGACCACTCTCTCCCAAATCTACATAGAGTGACTCAATAACTTAATACCTCTATAGTTATTACAACTCTGAATGTCACCCTCATTCTTATAAAGGGGGATCATAGTACTCCACCTCCAAGCCTCGGGCATTTTCGCCATTTTGAAAATTTTGTTAAACAATTCAGTCAACCACCTTAAACCATCCTCAGAAAACTTCCAAAAATCCACACATATCTCATCAGGCCCCATCACCCTACCCTTTGCATCCTGCGAACAACCTCTCTAAACTCTTCTACCTTAAAACGTCTACAATAACTAAAATTTCAACATTCTTTTGAGTGCTTCAGCTCCCCTAAAACAACAGCTCTATCCCCTTCGTCATTCAAGAGCCTATGAAAATATGACTGCCATCTATTCTTAATGTATCCATCCTTCACCAACACTGTACCATCCTCTCTCTTAATGTACTTCACCTGATTGAGGTCACGACCCTTTCTCTCCCTAGCCTTAGCAAGTCTAAACAACCTTTTCCCCCTTCTTTCTCCTGTAACCCTGCATACAAGCTCTCAAATGCTGCCTTCTTAATCGCCGTAACTGCTAACTTAGCCTCCTTCCTAGCTAACTTGTACTCTTTCCTATTTACCTACTTCTCTTCTTCGTCCTTACTCTCAACCAACTTAGAATACGCCCCTTTCTTGGTCTCCACTTTCTTTTTAACCTCTTTATTCCACCACCAATTCCCCCGATGATGCCCAGCCCGGCCCCTAGAAACACCCAATACCTCACTAGCATTCTCCCTGATGCACCTAGCCACCCTATCCCATATACTATCCACGTCCCCCTTACACTCCCACACCCCCATTCCTACCACTTTCTCCCCAATCTCCCATGCATTCACTAGCATCAAGTCGCCCCACTTAATTCTAGGTCCACACTCCTCATCCCTTCTCTTTCTATCCTTCTTTATACCTAAATCCATAACCAAGAGCCTATGTTGGGTCGAAAGATTCTCACTTGGGATGACCTTACAGTCCTTACACAACACCCTATCCCATTTCTTAAGCAATAAAAAGTCAATCTGGATCTTGGCTATCGCGCTTCAGAAGGTGATCGTCCTTCTTCGGAAAGCCCGAGTTCACCACCACCAGCCCAAAAGACCTCGCAAAATCCAATAGAGTAGCCCCCTTTTCATTTATTTCCCCAAAACCAAAACCACCATGCACATCACCTAAGACTCCCAGTAATGCCTCGATATGCCCATTGAAATCTCCTGCTACAACAATCTTCTTCGAGCTAGGCCTGCCTCTCATCACCTCATCTAAAGCCTCCCAAAACTGCATCTTCTCCTCCCCATCCAAGCCCACCTGCGGCGCATAACCACTACACATATTCAGGGAAAACCCCCCAATGATAAACTTAATCATCATCAACTTATCATTGATTCTTTTTACTTCCACTACCTGACCTCTAAGCTCTTCATCTACTAAGATGCCAAATCCATTCCTATGCCTCTCGCTCCCAGAGTACTAAAGTTTGTAACCATCCACATCCCTAGCCTTAGACCCTAGCCACTTGGTCTCTTAAACACATGCAATATTAATCCTCCTCTTTCTAAGAATCTTTACAAGCTCTATGGACTTACAAAATCAAGCCACCATAAAAGCTTCCACTATCAAATTTAACCCAAATCAAAAAAAAATATTAAAACACAATAAAATACACTACACTAGGGGGATGTTGAAGGGTTATGAGGTCGTTAGGGTTGAGATGGATCCTCTACGCTATGTCCCGAAGGAATCAGGCCATTCGACAGAGCTCTATGTCAAGGAGTCGTTGATCAGCGGCAAGGCCTTGGAACAGGAAGTACAAATCAATGCTCAATTGGAGAAGATCTTAGTTTATTGTGGTTCACATTCTTCGAAGGGGTCAGAGATTATACACTCTTCTGGCCATTGTTGTATTTTTCTGCTTACTGAGAAAGAGAAAATGGGTTTACAATAGACTAGTAGCTTTCTTAAATAGACTATAGGAGAAATAGATGAACCAATAATTGCTAGACATATTTTGTGGATAGATGAAGGGATGAGTGAGAATGGGAAATGGAAAGTCACCGTAGTAGAGTTTTTTCAAATCTTCACCTTTTCCCAAGCATCATCATTAAATTGAATTATTCAATATATGTAGAATAAGGTTTCCTTAATAGACCAATGGAAAGATTTATTGGTGTTTAGTATTTACTATGTAGACACACGTAGGTTGATTATATATTTAATAACTAGTCGAGGCATATAGTGTATAGTCAATTTCCTAAATAATATATAAAAAACAAATTATGATTGACAATATACAATAAGCAAAGTCTATTTAAACTGCACCTCATTACATTTGAAAATAGAATAGTGATAGTGACATTACAACTTGTCCAGTGCATTTGATAAAACAAAAAGAATATATAATGTCCAGCCTATCTTTCTATGCTATAGCAACATGTTGTTTTCGTATGACCCAGTCTTTTGCATATGGAGCACTTGTTCATTCTCTTGGGACTAAAATACTCCAACACACCGTTAATGTATTTCACCCTTCTTCTCTTTATTTTAGAATCAAAATTGGATGGAAGAACCTGCATTGCTAGATACTCTTACGCCATGCTTTATTCCTAGTCTAGAGGTACTACACAAATATGTTCCAAGTATACAAAGAGGTATGATTATTTTGAATATATGGGCAAAGAGTAGTCGTACATGCTATTACCATAATCATCCCCATGCTTCAATCGCAAGGCTGCCATCACATAAGCATGTGGCAATTTCATCAAGTTGTACTTTCTACAAGAACATAACCTTTTTGATAGATTGACTTTGGTGGAAGGACAATAACCAATTATGTTAAATTCGTCTTTGCTTCCATTTATGTTGTTCACATATAATGTGTCACCCTCGGTCATATTTTTCCTCAAGATCTTTTCCAATTTGAGAATAAATTTATTTGTTGAATTTATCACCTATGCATACTTCTTCCTGAATATTTCTCTAAACATAATAGCAATTGAATTGACGATAGCAGCCACTGCATACTCTCTTTCATTGACCAACATAGTGTTGAGTGATTCAATGATGTTCGTGGTCATGACATTAAATCTATTTCCTAGAAAGTGAGCCCTGCTCTACTTTTCAAATCCAACATCATGCTCGAGGCAAGTTGCTGGGTCAGGGCATTTTTCTTTAACAAGTTGAAGTAGTCATTAAGCTCATCCAATGTGTACATCTTGGTTGTGTGGTAGGTCACATTGAGATAATCTCCACAATGGTGATTCTTTTAAATATTTTCACTGAGACAACTCATACATACTCCATGATATGCATGCAGATAATGCTTTGTATGGCCATTGGTTGTGCTTACATGTCTGTCAGAGATGACTCATAATTTTGTTTTGTTGATGATAACGGACTTAAGATTCTCAAAGAAGAAGCTCCATGATGCAACATTCTCCTTGTCCACTATACAATACACTAAGGGGTAAATATAATTTTGCGTATCATGTGCCACAACAAACAGCAGTACACTCTGGCACTTATTGGACAAATGTGTGCCATCAATGACAATGACCTTTATCATGTGTGCATATCCATGGATGGAAGCTCCAAATGTCATAAAGTAGTACATAAATTTGCTCGAGTCTTCCTCGACTATGAGGGAATTTATAGACCTGAGATTGAGGTCGTTAAAAATATATGAAAATATGGGTAGCATTATATATCCGTTCTTGGGTATTTCTCAAACTATATTCTTCTCAATGAAGCCTCCCATCCAACACTTCCAATAGCTCATCCTGCATTGTAGCTACCTAAAAATGATCCTCTCGATCTATCTTGGACTTTGACCTTTGTTTTCATTCAAAAAGTTAAAACAAAGTAAGGTAATAACTTCTATGGTGATATTTTTATGGTTGCTCATAACATTTTTTATGCCACAACTATGCTCACCGACGTACTTGAAGATTTGAAACCTACCCGATGCTCCATTCGCACCTGCATCACCATCAACCGATAGGTAGGATCTACACATCTCACCTTGTAGCATTTCTTACAAGTCTTTTTCGTAGTGTAATTGAAAGACTTATTCACCGACGCCTTCTTCAGAAAAAGCTTTAATATTTTCCTATTCTTGAATATTTGTCCTACACAAAGATTGATGCCATCCGAGAAAGAGTATCTTTCTTGTGGTATGGACTACCCCACAACACCTCCTTCATACCCTCTTTTTCGAATTTATCATAATCTTTCCATGCATGATCACCCATGCACTCAAATCCCATTAAGCTATCATCCACTGGTGGGGGAGGGGCTGATGTGGAAGCTTGTTTTTGGGTCCTTTCAACAACTTTAACCCTTAAAATAGACATGGAATTATCGAAATCAACACAAAGCACACGCAATTCCACGTGTCTAGCACTCTTTATGGATGTTACATAGATTTTCCCCTACTATTTATCAAGTAACTAATGAATACGTTGCTTATATCTATAAGGCCTCAAAAATCTATCTCGAGACGTCACACGATACTTAGGACCACAAGTTATCCCAAGCTAACCTATGAACGGGCATACTATTAAGCAACTAATTAAATATGTATAAAATAACTTAATAATAAGGAAATCTGTGAAAATATAATACTGATATAATTTTATATTCTGATAAAGTCTGAAAGGAGGGATTGAAATTACAAGACTGACTCTAATTGACATATATGAATCCTCTACTATACTGACTATAGATAGCTAGGATACAGCCCTAACTACCACTAATCAATACATATGAGTAGGAAAGTAAAGAACATGAATAAATCTAACTGAAGTCCCTGTAGTAGGAGGACTCATCATCTTGTTAGCTGGAATCTGCAACTATCTTAATCTGAGTATGTAAACTAAGCTTGTACCTACATTATGAGACAATATAGCACATAGACATATATGTGGATAAGTACTTTGAGGATGTACTAAGTATATGGGGGTGAAAATACATAGGTAAAACAGTACCATCATAATTTATAAAAATTCATGCATTCTAAATGTATATGACTTACTTATGCCTGAGTAATCTAAAATCTAAAAATCATAAATAATGAATAGTAAATAATATAGTATAAATCTTGTGAGTCATTACACTTAGTTCTAAAATCTGTATTCTATTTGTAATACCCCGTATATTTCTAAGCTAGAAAATGAACCATTGTTCCTACACATGAAGCCTCCTATCCTATGATTCATATTGGAGTACATGAATTAGGATGAGTATACTAGTGATAATAGATCTTATGATGTTTTAATCATGTTCATAAGAGTCACTTAGAATAAGCCAAGCTAAGAACTTTTGAATCCACCAAGTTTTCATGGGTGATTTCACATAGGTCATCTTTGAACGAGAATAACTTGGTTTATAGGTGGTATTTTAGAAGATTTATACCTCCAAATTGTAGATAATTGAATAAGCTTTCGGTCGATACAAAATTCGCCTAAAACGGACACCCGGTGAAGAAGTTATGGCGATTTAAAGTTTCAGCAGCGTCATTTCAGTCAGTGGTACGTCGCATCGTAAGACAAAATGATGTTTGTCAATTTTCAGTGTCTTTTCATGATTCCACCGCATCGCGGTGAGTTTCCAGGTCATAAATGGGGGGCAACACGATATCTCCGCATCGCGCCAGGGGCCCAAATCGGGTAATTTTTAAAAAAATTAAATGACGCATCTAGAGGTTCATTTGGGTCATCTTTCCACCCCTATATATATTCCATAAACACAAAATTAAGCCCTTATTTCATCAAAACATACTCTTTCTCTCAAAATCCTCTCAAGAACACATTAGGGTTTTTTCAATTGGGGATTCAAGTTCAAGCAAATTTCTCCATCAATCATCAAGAATCTTCCATCTAAGGTATGCATAGTGTTCATCTATGGATCCATTTCATTCATAGAGCTCAAGAACCATGTTTTAAATATTATATTGTGATTGTCTTGTTGTGATATGACCATGTACATGATGAGGATTGTTGTTTAAGTTTCAAGATGATATCTAAAGGTGTTTTCATGAAGTATATATGTTTGTTAGTTGAAACCCGTGATATTTATGTGGTCTAATATGATGAGATTCAAGAACACACCTAAGCTAAAAGAATGCATGTAAAGTATTTGATAAAAGGATTAGGATGATAGAATTCATGTCCCATGATTTAATAATGCTTAAATGACAAGTCCATGCTCTATGCTTTTATGATTTTACATAAATTCCACGTGATTGATATGCGTCGTTGTTGTGATATGGATTGAGCATGATATTGAAGCTATGCAAGTATACACATGTTGTATGAATTTCCCTTCCATACGTAAGATGTTGAGAACTATACTTATAGTGAAATCTCCTACTAATGATATGGTGAATTGTGGACTCTATTTTATGATCAAGTCAGTTATGTGTGTCAGTTTCCTTCCATCGAGTCCTGGGGGTACTAGTACTAAAAAAATATAGCTGTGTGCCTAGAGCCATGTCATGTTATCCCGATAATCTCAGTCAAGCCATGATCTATAGAACTCAGTCAGTCATATAACTTAGGAAATCTCAGAAATCTCATGATCTCAATAATTTCTCAGATCGTAGTACTATTCCATCAGTCAACGAAAATCAGTTAATCAGTCCATGTACAGCCAGTTAAATCATATTCAGTCTCTTTAGATAGGAGTAGAAGTTAGCACCGAATGAACCCAAGGATGGGAACTCACCTGCCAATTTAGAGTGTGATTCTTTGTAGTGATCCTTGTGTTCCAGAACTACGTAGCCAACGTAGGTTAAGACATCTTAACCTACCAGATTAGGGTGGATGATGTGGCTTAACCTATCAATTTAGGATTCCCACCATTCTCATTGAGTACCAGGCAGCTAAGGGTCACTCACAGTTGTCCTTACCAGTGGCGCGGTATCGACACCCTTCACGTTGGGGCAGAGATCAGACCCAAACCTAGCTTTATTGGGGCATGTCGGTTAAGCAACTACCTCTCATAGTTTTAGTCCCAGTCTCAGTAAAAGAACTCAGATATTTCTTTAAATTTTAGTATACCAGAACTGTCAGTTACAGTCAATTCAGTAACAGTATGGAACTCAGGTAGTTCCATTAGATTCAGAACTACCAGACACAGTCATCCATACTATCAAGATTCCAGTATCAGTCATGTTAGATAGCAGTAAACCACGTATTAGCATACAGATCCAGATATCATGTATTCACGTCCTCAGTTACTATGTATGTATGCTTGCACTCTCACGTTCATATTAGTAAGTTATTTAACATTGTTCATTCATGTAAACCCTTTTCCATTTAGCCTACCTCACTCGTATACTCAATACACCCAGTCGTACTGATGTATTTGCACTATGGTGCTTTTTTTCATGTTACACCATAGGTTCAGAGACACGTGTTCCAGATCAGCAGTAGCATTTTAGTCGTAGAGTTGCAGTGAGTCCTCATCCATTTGTGGATGATACTATTTTATTTCATTTATTATTTCAGTTCAATTTTGCTAGACGGAGTTAGTTGGAGACATGTTCCTTCAACTTCTTATTTCTGACAGTATTTAGAGGCTTTCAGATTTAGTTTAGATTTTAGATTCAGCTTTTATTTGTTTTGGGTATTTATTACCCTATATGGATGTTATTATTTATCAAATATTCTATTCAGTTGAACCTTATGGCCTGTTGTTCATGTTTTCTGCATTCTACAAGTATATTATGCAATGTACAGGTACAGATATCAGTTATGGGTTAGCTTGTGGTCCCTTGGGTCATAAGCACCGTGTACCATTCCAGTTCAGCAAATCGGGGAGTTACAAACTTGGTATCAGAGTCTAAGGTTTAATAGAGTCTTAGGAAGTTTGAAACCCATATCTAGTAGAGTCTTGTGTATGGGTGTGTTGCATGCCACATTTATGTGGAAAAGGCTATGAGATGTTTTAGGAACAGTTTCCTCTCTTTCAGTATTCATATCATGCTAGTGAGAATAATCTCAAGTTAAACTCTCACTCTAATCCGTTCTTCTTTTATTTCAGAATATGCCTCCAAAGAGAAGAAACCAGATAGTTCCTCAGCCCAAAAATCCTTTGGGCGAACATATTTCTCATGCGGAGTTTAGGGCTATATTTACCACACTTGCTCAGTCTGTGGCTACCCAAAATAAATGGCCACCGGCTATTCCAGCCAATCCAATGGCCAACTTATCCGCAGCTAGGTTCAGGATTTTACCTAAATGAACCCTTCATCTTTCTTTGGGTCTAAGTTTAATGAAGACCCTCAAGAATTATTGACCAAGTCCAGAAGGTCCTAGATATTATGAGAGTTACTTCTTGTCAGAGTGCCGAGTTAGCCGCATACCAGTTACAGGATGTTGCTCACACTTGGTACAAACAGTGGAAGTCTAAGAGGGTAGATGGTACAGGTCCTATAGAGTGAGAGAAATTTGTCACGGATTTCTTAGATAGATTTTTTCCCCAAAAGCTGAGGGAGGTAAAAGTTTGGAGTTCATCAACCTCAGGCAGGGAAATATGATGGTTAAAGAGTATTCTCTCAGATTTACTCAGCTAGCCAGATATGCCCCTCATGTGGTTGCAGACAACAGGGCTAAGATGAGAAAGTTTGTGTCAGGAGTGAATGATATGTGGTAAATGAGTTTAGGTCTGCAATGCTGAACAGTGATATGACTTTAGCCAGGCTCATGACCCATGCTCAGCAAATAGAGGAGAAAAATATTAGGACTAGGGAGAGGTAGAACAAGAAAGCAAGATCAGGATGTTTCAGTTTTACTCAACCCAAATAAGAAAGAGAAAACCATTTGTAGCTTTATCCCAAGCCAGTAGTTCTATCTACTTCCTCCGCTAGTGCCCCAGTGCTGAAATTCAGAGACGACAACAGATATTGAGCACCAGGATCTAATTCTCAAGGCAGTGTCAGTAGTGCTCGAACTAATCCCCTGTGTCAGACTTATGGTAAAAACCACAAGGGTACCGTAGAGATGGTAGCTAGGACACAAGATTAGAGAGTATTTGCAGTCAGGTCTATAGGGTTAGTAGAATCGTTCCATAGCCTGGTTCGATCTCCCAAATAAGCCGAGTGCCACTTCCAATGCTGCTAGTGGGTAACACTCAAACAGACTCTAGGCTCTTATACCCGACAAGATCAGGAAAATTCTCCTAATGTCTTTATTGGTACATTACAAATTTTCCATGTTCATGTTTATGCTTTGCTAGATCTAGGTGCATTCTTTTCTTTTGTTACTCCTTATATAGCAGGTGATTTCGGAATCAGTCCCAAAATATTAGTAGAGCCCTTTTCAGTCTCTACCCTAGTGGTTAAAACCATCATAGCTCAGTGGGTATACAGGAACCGCTCGATTATGATATTTCAGAAAGCTATATCAGCAGATTTAGTCGAGTTAGAGATGACTAATTTGGCATAGATTGGCTTCATTCATTCTATGTAATGGTCGACTGCAGAAGCAGGATAGTTTAATTTCAGTTCCCGAATGAGCCCGTCCTAGAGTAGAAGGGTAGTACTTCATCTTTCAGGGGGCAACTTGTTTCCTACCTTCGGGCAAGGAAAATGATTTACAAGGGATGTGTTTATCATCTAGTTCATGTTAAAGACTCTGGTTCCAAATCTCCTAGCTTTGAATCAATATCAGTAGTTAACGAATATTCAGATGTCTGTCCCGAAGATCTTTCAGGCATTCTTTCCAAAAGGAAAATAGACTTTGGCATTGACCTTATTCCAGATACTCAGTCTATTTCTATTTTTCCATATAGAATGGCACTAGTAGAACTCAAAGAATTAAAGGATCAGTTGAAGAATCTCTTAGATAAGGGATTTATTTGACCCAACATTTCCCCATGGGGTGCACCAGTCTTATTCGTGTGCAAGAAAGACGGTTCTCTCAGGATGTGTATTGATTACCATTAGCTTAACCAAGTTACGGTCAAGAACAAATATCCTCTTTCCAGAATAGATGACTTGTTTGACCAACTTTAGGGTGCCAGTTATTTCTCCAAGATAGACCTCAAATCAAGCTATTATTAGCTCAGAGTAAGAGAATGTGACATCACAAAGATAGTTTTCCGTACTCGGTATGGTCACTTCGAATTTCTAGTTATGTCCTTTGGGTCTTACCAATGCCCCAACCACTTTCATAGACTTGATAAAATGTGTGTTCAAGCAGTACTTGGACATGTTCATCATAGTCTTCATAGATGATATCCTAGTCTATTCCCGCACAGAGCATGATCATTCAGACCATCTCAAAATTATTCTTCAGACTCTCAAAGATCACCAGCTAGTCTCCAAATTCAGTAAGTGTGAGTTTTGGCTAAGGTCAGTAGCATTCCTTGGCTATATTATTTTTGGTGATGGCATTAGAGTATATCCTCAGAAGACTGAAGCGGTAAGAAACTGGCCTCGCCTTGTCTCCCCATCAGATATCAGGAGTTTCTTGGGTTTGGCTAGCTATTACAGGTAGTTTGTTGAGGGATTTTCTTCTATTGCATCCCCCATATTTAGATTGACTCAAAATAAGGTCAAGTTTTAGTTGTCAGATCCTTATGAGAAGATTTTGCAGGAATTGAAGACTCGACTCACCTCAGCTCTAGTCTTAGCTCTTCCAAATAGTTTAGCTGGGTTTGTAGTAAATTATGATGCATCTAGAGTAGGTTTTGGTTGTGTCCTCATGCAGTATGGTAAGGTCATAGCCTACGCCTCCAGGAAGTTAAAGCCCCATGAGAAGAATTATCCTACTCATGATATTAAGTTAGAAACCGTAGTATTTACTTTGAAGATTTGGAGGCATTATCTATACGGATTTTATGTAGATGTCTTCATAGATCATAAGAGTCTCCAATATGTCTTTTGTCAGAAAGATCTCAATCTTCGTCAGAGAAGGTGGTTAGAGCTCTTGAAAGATTATGACATGAGTGTCCTTTATTATTTGAGCAAGGCCAACGTTATGGACGACGCTCTCAGTAGACTCTCGATGGGTAGTGTTTCTCACGTTGAGGATAGCAAGAAGAAAATAGCTCAAGAAATTCATCATCTTGCCAGACTAGGTGTTCGCTTAGTTGATTCTTCAGAGGGTGGTGTATGTGTTCAGGATAGTTCAAAGTCATCTCTAGTTTTTGAGGTAAAAGAAAAGCAAGATAGGGATCCAAGCCTTTTCAAGCTAAAAGAGTCAGTTTAGAATCAAAAAGTAGAGGTCTTCTCCTAAGGGGGAGATGGTGTCATTCATTGTCAGGGTCATCTTTGTGTTCTAGGTGTAGATGATTTAAAGTAGCGAATTCTTGCTTAAGCACATAGTGCGCGATACTCTATTCTTCTAGGGGCCACTAAGATGTACCTCGACCTATGGGAGATCTATTAGTGGAGTGGGATAAAGAGAGATGTTGCAGAATTTGTGGCTAAGTTCCCTACATGTCAAAAGGTTAAGATAGAGCATCAAAAACCTAGTGGCTCTATACAGGAGTTCACCATTCCTACTTGGAAGTGGGAAGAAGTAAACAGGGACTTCGTGATAGGTTTGCCTCGAACTCGTCATCAGCATAATTTAGTTTGGGTCATTGTAGATAGAATGAGCAAGTCAACCCATTTCCTTCCTGTCCATACCTCTTATTCATCCGAGGATTATGCCAAGCTCTATATCAGGGAGTTGGTCAGATTACACGGTGTTCTATTATCTATTATCTCAGACAGAGGTGCCTATTTTATCTCTTACTTCTGGAAAGCATTCCAAAAGGGTCTTGGTACCCAAGTTCATCTCAGTATATCTTTTCATCCTCAGATAGATAGTCAAGTAGAAAGGACCATTCAGACTCTTGAAGATATGGTAAGGGTGTGTCCAATTGATTTCAAGGGAATTTAGGATGACCACTTGCCTTTGATTGAGTTTGCATACAATAATAGCTATCATTCTAGTATTAAAATAGCGCCGTTCGAAGCTCTCTATGGTAGGAGGTGCAGATCTCCAATTAGGTGGTTCAAAGTTAGTGCGGCCTCAGTCATAGGGCCTAACTTAGTATTCAACGCCTTAGAGAAAGTCCAGTTAATTAGAGAAAGACTCCGGCTTCTCAAAGCCGACAGAAGTGATATGCTGATGTTCGTAGAAAGGATCTCGATTTTGAGGTCGATGATTATGTCTATCTAAATATCTCTTCCATAAAGGGAGTAAAGCAGTTTGGCAAGAAGGGAAAGCTCAATACCTAATATGTCGGTCTCTTCAAGATTCTCAGTCGCTTAGGCAAGGTAGCTTATGAGCTCGAATTGCCTTCAGATCTAGCCTCAGTTCATCCAGTCTTTCATGTCTCTTTTCTCAAGATGTGTATAGGTGATCCATCAGTCGTAGTCCCTATTCAGAGTATTAACAGTCAGAACAGTATCTTCTATGAGGAAATTCTAGTCAAAATTCTAGACTATCAAACTCATAGACTGAGGAACAAAGAAGTCCCTCTAGTCAAAGTTCTTTGGCGAAATCAGTCCATTGAGGGAGCTACTTGGGAAGAAGAATTATACATGCGTACCAAGTATCCTTACCTTTTCTCCGCCAATCCAGATCAAGCTCAAGGTAACAGTTCTCCTTAAGCATATTCAGTTTCCCCTTTAGTATTCTATACAACTTAGTATTCAGTTTATGCTCACATTTTATCACAAATCTAATATGAAGTACCATTGCATATTCAGTCATGCATTCATGTATCAGTCTAGTGTATAATCATGCATCAAATATGCATTCTCATTGGGAGAACTCAGTTATCAGAAATCTCAGTTATGCATTAATGAATCAGTTACTCATACATCAGATATGCATGTCCAGCATGATATGCTTAGCTTATCAGTCATGTCCATCATGAGATCATGTTCCAGTAGTGTATGTCTTGCATGTACTCCAGTTTATCGTCTATCCCCATTTCAATCAGTCTCATCCGAGGACGAATGTTTCTAAGGGGGAGATAAGTTAATACCCCGTATATTTCTGAGCTAGAAAATGGACCGTTATTCCTACACATGAAACCTCTTATTCTGAGATTCATATTGGGTTACATGAATTAGGATGATTATCCTAGTTATAATAGAGATTATGATGTGTTAATCATGTTCATAAGAGTTGCTTAGAGTAAGACAAGCTAAGAACTTTTGAATCCACCAAGTTTTCGTTTGTGATATCATATAGTTCATATTTGAACAAGTATAACTTGGTTTATAGGTAGTATTTTTGCAGATTTATACCCTCGAAATTTTAGATACCAAATTCTCCTAAAACGGACACTTGATGAAGAAGTTATGGCGATTTACAATTTCAGCAGCGTCATTTCAGTTAGTGGCGCTTCGCGTCGTAAGCCAAAACGATGTTTGTCAATTTCCAGTGTCTCTCAATGATTCCACCACATCACGGTGAGTTTACAGGTCACAAATGGGGGGGGCAACGCGATATCTTCGCATCACGTTGGGGGCCTAAATCGGGTAATTTTCACTGAAATTAAATGACGTATCTAGAGGGGTATTTGGGTCATCTATCCACCCCTATATATATTACATAAACATAGAATTAAGCCCTTATTTCACCAAAACATACTCTTTCTCTCAAAATCCTCTCAAGAACACATTAGGGTTTTCAATGGGGGATTCAAGTTCAAGCAAATTTCTCCATCAATCATCAAGAATCTTCCATCTAAGGTATGTGTAGTGTTCATCTATGGATCCATTTCATTCATAGAGCTCAAGAACCATGTTTTAAATATTATATTGTGATTGTCTTGTTGTGATATGACCATGTACATGATGATGATTGTTGTTTAAGTTTCAAGATGATATCTAAAGGTGTTTTCATAAAGTATATGTGTTTGTTAGTTAAAACCCATGATATTTATCTGGTTTAATATGGTGAGATTCAAAAACACACCTAAGATAAAAGAATGCATGCAAAGTGTTTGATAAAAGTCCTAGGATGATAGAATTCATGTCCCATGGTTTAATAGTGCTTAAATGACAAGTCCATGCTCTATGATTTATGATTTCACATGAATTCCACGTGATTGATATGCGTCGTTGTTGTGATATGGATTGAGCATGATATTGAAGCTATGCAAGTATACACATGTTGTATGAATTTCCCTTCCATATGTAAGATGTTGAGAACTATACTTAGAGTGAAATCTCCTACTAATGATATGGTGAATTGTGGACTCCATTTTATGATCAAGTCAGTTATGTGTGTCAGTTTTCTTCCATCGAGTCCTGGAGGTACTAGTACCCAAAAATTATAGCTATGTGCCTAGAGCCATGTCACGTTATCTCGATAATCTCAGTCAAGCCATGATCTATAAAACTCAGTCAGTCATATGACTCAGGAAATCTCAGAAATCTCATGATCTCAATAAATTCTCAGATAGTAGTACTATTCCATCAGTCAACGGAAATCAGTTAATCAGTCCATGTACAGCCAGTTAAATCATATTCAGTCTCTTTAGATAGGAGTAGAAGTTAGCACCGAGTGAACCCAACGATGGGAACTCACCTGCCAGTTTAAGGTATGATTCTTAGTAGTCATCCTTGTGCTCCAGAACTACGTAGCCAGCATAGGTTGAGGCATCTTAACCTGCCAGATTAGGGTGGATGAGGTGGCTTAACCTATTAGTTTAGGGTTCCCACCATTCTCATTTGAGTACCTGCCAGTTAAGGGTCACTCACAGCTGTCCTTACCAGTGGCCCGGTATTGACACCCTTCCAGTCGGGGGCAGAGATTAGACCCCAACCTAGCTATATGCGTTATTGGGGCATGTCGGTTAAGAAACTACCTCCCACAATTTTAGTTCTAGTCTCAGTAAAAGAACTCAGATAGTTCTTTAGATTTCAGTATACCAGGACTGTCAGTTAGAGTTAATGCAGTTACAGTATAGAACTTAGGTAGTTTCATTAGATTCAGGACTGTCAGACACAGTCATCCATACTTTCAGAATTCCAGTATCAGTCATGTCAGATAACAGTAAACCATGTATTAGCGTACAGATCCAGATATCATGTATTCACGATCTAAGTTACAATGTATGCATGCTTGTACTCTTACGTTCATATTAGTCAGTCAGTTAACATTGTTCAAATATGTAAACCCTTTTGCATTTAGCCTACCTCAATCGTATACTCAGTACTCCCAATCGTACTAACGCATTTGCGCTATTGTGCTTTCTTTCATATTACACCATAGGTTCAGAGACACGAGTTCCTAATCAGCAATAGCATTACAGTCACAGAGTTGCAGTGGGTCCTCATCCATTCGAGAATGATATCATTTTATTTCATTTATTATTTCAGTTCAGTTTTGCTAGACGGAGTTAGTTAGAGATATGTTCCTTCAACTCCTTATTTCAGACAATATTTAGAGGCTTTTAGATTTAGTTCAGATTTTAGATTCAGCTTTCAGTTATTTTGGGTATTTGTTACCCTATATGGATGTTATTATTTATCATATATTGTATTCAGTTGAACCTTGAGGCGTATTGTTCATGTTTTCTGCATTCTACAAGTAAATTATGTATTGTACAAGTACAAATATCAGTCATGGGTTAGCTTGTGGTCCCTCGGATCTTAAGCACCGTATAGCATTCCTATTCAGCAAATTGGGGCGTTACACTATTCTTGTTCTCAAATTATATAGGCTAAAAGAAGTCTGAAACTTATTCTGTATCGTAAACACTTTATCTCAAGACTTTAAATAATTAAAACTATTTTAAGAGTGGAGGACATCTATTTAGGAGGTTTTTCTAACCGAGATGTACACCATGTGAGCATCCATGGTGTCCCATGACTAGCCCCCATATGGTTAGGGTTGTTCTACCCTTGCCATCGGAATAGAGCAATCTCATCTCAGTGATACAATCTCAGTCATCTATGTTGAAATGAGAATAATCTAAATCCTATGTTAGAACATTGTTCTGGGGTATGAAATTGTTGTAACGTACCCATCTCGGTGCTAAATACTAATCTCAATATCATGCTTAAAATCTCAAGAAAAATCTACTTTAAAAGTAATCTAATAGTTTATAATGAAAATCAACTATAAATCTGTAATCTGAATTTGTAAAGTGGATTTTAAATCTATTTTGAGACCAAAAGTTCAAATCTTTCTCAATAATCTGAAAGCATTCTAAGCATGGAGTGGTGCTTAAAGCACAACAATTCTTTGAATAACAATCTTTAAATTGGGCTTAATGACCCATGAATTAATCTCATGATAAAAACATCTCAAAATTTCTTGCTTGATAACATAAACATTCATAAATCATCATAAAATCTGGAAATTTCAGCAATGTGCATAAAACATAAACATACTCATGTAATTTAATTTCAAAATCATTGAAAATCTCATAATTTCATGAATATCAATATGGGGTACAAACCCAAACTTCAAATTCACCGGAAAACATATAAAATCAAATAATTTTCTTAATAAAATAAAATTTTGGGCACAAGGATAAGGATTGTCCTTGTTCATAACCTCATATACCTTAATAGATGATCTTTGATGAATTGAATGCAAAAGCTTGAATCTTGAACTTCTATTGATTCTTTGGTGATGAATTCTTAGAGTTTTTGTATTGGAAACCCTAAATCTTGAATTATTTTGGAGAATAATTCGAGGAATTTTAATTTCTTGGGGAGGAAGTTTGATGAGCTAGGGTTTTGCTTCTTGAGATGAAAAGATGAATAATGAGGCATCTTTGCTTCTTTGGGGGTGCAATTATGTGTTTTTGGATGGTTTTGGGTGAGGGAAATTGACCAAAGTGACCCTAGACTCTTTTGGAATTGAATTAGCATGTAAAATAGCTTTGGATATGAGTCATTTTTTTGTGTCGAGGCGCAGTCGACGCAATATATCCAGATCGCATCGGCTTACTGCCTCACATGAAAAATGCCATAACTTTTTACTCGGTTATTGGATTGTTGCGAAATTGGTATCACTGGAAAGTTAATTCAATTATATACAATTTGGTGGGTGTTGAGCTGAAAAATTCCACGTATATAAAAATTATACATGATTAAAGTTGATCCTTGTAGAATCGAATATCAAACTTTGGACGAATCAAAGGACCTTAGCTCCACTAGGCTCTAAGTGACTTCTATGAACATTCTCCACCTCAAAAGCTCATCAAACATGCGGATAAAGATCATTAAACTTATATTCACATGGGAATAACTAGGATTATAGCTTATACACGTAAGAATGACGGTTCATAGACTTGCCCGAAAATACGAGGTATTACATTATCTCCCCCTTGGGAACATTCGTCCTCGAATGTGTCTAATTAAGCTGAAAGCACCGAGGAACCTGAGGCTATAAGATATCATACACAACTGGACTAAACTGAATAGTTGAATCTTAAACATAAATGAGCTACTGAACTGATCTGCGAGTGTATGAATTCTCATGAAAAATAGCTATATGGATGTGATAGAAAAGAGAGTGTCAATTTATGAGTAACCATTACTTTAGGCTGGACCTGATTTCACGAGAAATAGATTATAGTTTTATGACATCAAAACTTGGGGTATTACAACATCCCCCACTTCGGGATCATTCATCCATGAATGATACTGATTTGGTTGAACTACTAGGAAAAGATTGAAATGATACACAGGATACTTACGAACTGAATTATGACTTAATATCTTAAACTAAAACCGATGCATAAACTAAGCTAAATTCATAATTTACATGGATGTAAGAACATTACCTATTGGAATGGACATACGCATGAGACTGTGGATAGTAAGACTAGGTTGAAAGTTGGGAATCTATAGGAGCTTATCTGATTGATTGCTAAATAGGATTGCAGGCTATATGAACTGGATCATACTGACTACCCATACTCAAATGGATTATTTTATTCAGTACTCTTCTACGAAATTCTATTAACATTAGGGAGAAAAGAATTTTGGGCATGATCTGAACAAGACAACTTACTAAGGAATCACAACATTGATACAACTCTATAGCTTGGAACATAGACATATAGATTATAAGCTAGGTTGGAATTTCTAGGCCTTAAGCAATGCAACTTCTTACTTTCAAGATTAGCAACTCTTCTCGAATACTCCCTCAACTATACTATTTCCCTTAAATACCATAATCACTTGATTCAACTTCTAATTCTCACATGGGCATTGATAAACCTATCTACTAAGGTCTAAACTAAACTAAGTCCTCTCACGATGGTCAAGCCTAACTCAAAATCATGGGGTACTACATATAACACCACAACTAAACTGGACTACTGAAGCAATATGAGATGCATCGTGTTTCTCTCTACCAACGGGATATACAACGCGCTGAGGCCATATCACGTTGCCTCACTATTTTACCATCCAAAAAGGTCTCAAACCTTGCTCGAAACATCTAAAACTTACACGAGATGTGCTATTGACAACCCCGATCATGAATTCACTTAAGGATTTACATTCTAAGGTCGAAAAGGTTAGAAACTAATGCACATCACATTCATCCACTTATACACCAACATGTCATTCAAGCCTATTGTTATAACCACATATAAACATCTAAACAAACACCCATAATAGCATACTCCTCATATTCTCTAAACCTCTCTCACAACAACTCCCATGCCTTACCCCAAGAACATACACACAAAAATTTCAACTAACCACAACATGTATCAAAGAGTTGGTCTCAATATTACTTCATACTTATATCCTTAGCTAAAATAAGCATACAATGATCTTTCATCAACAAGAAGCATTTACTCATCACCATTATCATTACATAAGGAGGAGTCATTGAAAGGTTAGAAGAAGAGACCTTAAAGCATAGAAGGATACTATACGTAACTTGACACTTAATTGAGGTCTAAGGAATATAGAATCAACATCATGGGTTCATCAAAGAGATCTAAATTGAGGGCATACATGGCTATAGCCTAAATATCACTAATCATTAGGAGTGTAGCATGAGTTATGGGATATAAGCATACTATAAAGCATGAGTACATGAGTAATGAGTTGTATGACCTGATTTTAGAGTTCATAAATTCCTGGAACATAATTCGTACTGTTGAATGACCTAGAGCTCCTCATACTAGGGACTAGGAGAGTATATGATTTTCTATGATATGCATGAATAGAACTATGATCATGGAGTTGAAAAATAAGGCATGATTAGATATCATGATGACTAAAGTACTAATACCGAAATAAGAATGAGCCAAGCATTTTCCTCCTACATGAGCAGCACTACTAGAATCTGAGAATCTGACTTGGTTACTTATCTTATCATCTCCTCCTTAGATTTAAGCAATCATTTTAAGTCTGTGGAACCCCTTTACTAAACTCTAACTAAAATACAACCACTCTAATCTAGAGTCCGTGGGTATAACAATACACGTAAATAATAGAACTGAACCTAAAAGACTACACCTAAAAGTGTAAGACCCACTGCTAGTACTTCATTCTGAAATACAATTCTATCTTTCTATAGCCCCATAGTCATCATATACTAACTTGAACACTTACTAACTTAAAATCTTTATGGGTATCACCATATCGTGAGTTCACACCATCTAGAGCTTCAACTCTTATTTCTATTTGCTCAATATTCAAGGATTCAAAACTTAGACTCTAACACTTAACATAGATATCATCAAACTTTAATAAACCATACTGCTCTTTGTCATAGATTACTAATATCACATCTCTAGCCTTATATTTCTAAACCACGAGAATCACAATCATACCAAAAGGGCTCAACATCGTCTACCCATAACTTCTTAACTTAGTTATTAAGAACATTATATACTTTATAACTAGTATCCTTACTCTTAGCAACTCAGCGGTACTACTAACCACACACAACACCTAATAACTTTGGAAAATAATGCAACCCCATATCACCTTGGGAATACTTTTTCATCATACATACAACATCATACTTAATTACGAATCAAAATGGACTCAAACTCTTGCACATACTATTCAAGCCTACTAGATCACTTCCATATAACTAGCATCACTAACCAAGAAATCATTACATCCACCCCGATGACCAACAAATGTTTAAAATTAATGTCTAGTGCTAAATATGATTTAACAACCCTCCTTTCATACTATTCTCACTTGGAAACTATAAAATAAAACATCAAGACACACTAGTCCACTAGAACTTCATAATAACAATAATTGATTACGGTCCTATGGTATGCCTTATTAAAGTCCGCTAGCATATCCTCCTTCTATGCATTATAAATATTTACTTATCCATACACCTAAATTACATTCATACCTCTTAAAGCGTCAACAAATCTTACATAGGGAAGCATATATTAATAATACTCAACCACCAAATACTTCATTAATAATCTATACCTTTCTAACATAATAATTACAATCAATAACTTCTTTAATACTTCAAGCAAACAATAATTCACCGTACTAATAATTCCATCTGTACCTTCCACTAAACTAACACAGAAGGACATATCAGCATAATGCAAAATCTATAGCATGTATAAGTTTCTCTCTATACTTTCTATCAATCATCATTCCCACTTTTCTTGTCACTACTATTATATACCTATACTTCCAACTATAATAAGGTTCTACTATTCATAAATCATAGCACCAAAGTTCACAATATCCCTTGAATGCACACTACACTTAACAATCTAAGTTCACACTATTTCTTTTTATGAGCATTATCTATATTGAAAGGGTTAATAGGCAATCTGAATACATATCTAATTCGGTCTCAACTAAACAACTCATAAGGATGAGAACATAAGCTTTCAACTTAAGGATCTCAACCCACTTGGGAGCTCCTCAAAAGCCCCTTGTGTGTCTTCTAAAGCTTTTGCTAGTAAATCTGAGGGCATTATCTGGAGAGGAACAGGAACTTGCTAATTATGTTATCTCAAGAATAATACATAGAATGAGGAATTTTGGGGAAACACCTAAACAGACAGGATATTCTAAGAAAACAACTTTACTACATGATCTAGAGTAGAAAAGAAAGGAAACTTTTTTTAAATGCCTCGTAGCCTCTCGGAGAAAAGTACAGATGTCTCAGTATCGTTCCGCAAGACCCTACTAGACACGGTTTCACAGACACCCTAGGAAACTTGAACCTTATGCTCTGATACCAAGTTTGTAACGCCTCAAAAATCTATTCTGAGACGTCACACGGTGCTTAGGATCACAAGTGATCCCAAGCTAACCCATGAACTGGCATGATATTAAGTAACTGATAAAATATGTATAAAATAACTGAATTAACTGTGTGAAAACATAATAATAAGGAAATTTGTGAAAATATAATACTGATACAATTTTACATTCTAATAAAGTCTGAAAGGAAGGACAAAAATTACAAGACTGACTCTAATTGACATCTATGAAGCCTCTACTATACTGACTATAGTTAGCTAGGATGCGACCCCAACTACCACTAATCAATACATATGAGTAAGAAAGTAAAGAACATGAATAAATCTAACTGAGACAATGTAGCACATAGACAAATATGTGGATCAGTACTTTGAGGATGTACTGAGTATATGGGGGTGAAAATGCATAAGTAAAATAGTATCATCAAAATTTATAAAAATTCATGCATACTAAATGTATATGACTCACTTAGGCTTGAGTAACTGAAATTTGAAAATCATAAGTCAAGAATAGTAAAGCATATAGTATAAATCTTGTGAGTCATGACACTTAGTTCTAAAATCTGTATTTTATTCTTGTTCTCAAATCATATAGGATAAAAGAAGTTTGAAACTTATTATGCATCGTAAACACTTTATCTTAAGACTTTAAATAATTAAAACTATTTTAAAAGTGGGGGACATCAATTTGGGAGGTTCTTTTAACTGACATGTACACCATGTGAGCATCCATGGTGTCCCACGACTAGCCTCCGTAAGGTTAGGGATGTTGTACCCTTTCCATCAGAATAAAATAATCTCATTTCAGTGATCACAATCTCAATCATCTATGTAAAAATAAGAATAATCTAAATTCTATGTTGGCACATAGTTCCGGGGTATGAAATCGAAGTAACGTACCCATCTCGGTTCTAAATACTACATCCAATCTCATGCTCAAAATCTTAAGAAAAATCCACTTTAAAAGTAATCTAATGGTTTTTAATGAAAACCAACTATAAATCTATAAAGTGGATTTAAAATCTGTTGTGAGACCAAAAGGTCAAATTTTTCTCAATAATCTGAAAGCATTCTAATCATGGGGTGGTTAAACCACAACAATTCTTTGAACAGAAATCTTTAAATAGGGATTAATGACCCATGAATTAATCTCATCATAAAAAAATCTCAAAATGCTTGATAAAATAAACATTCATAAATCATCTTAAAATCTGAAAATTTCAGCAATGTGCATAAAACATAAACATACTCATGTAATTCAATTTCTAAATCATTGAAAATCTCATAACCTCATGAATAGCAATATGGGGTACAGATCTAAACTTCAAATTCACAGGAAAACATATAGAATCAAATAACTTTCATAATAAAATCAAATTTTGGGCACAAGGATAAGGATTGTCCTTATTCATAACCTCACATACCTTAATAGATGATCTTTGATGAATTGAATGCAAAATCTTGAATCTTGGACTTCTATTAATGCTTTGGTGATGAATTCTTAGAGTTTTTGTATTGGAACCCTAAATATTAAATTTCCTTGGAGAATAATTCGAGGAATTTTAATTTCTTGGGGAGGAAGTTTGATGAGCTAGGGTTTTGCTTCTTGAGATAAAAAGATGAATAATGAGGTATCTTTGCTTCTTTGGGGGGAGGGGGTGAAATTATGTGTTTTGGACTGTTTTGGGTAAGGGGAATTGACCAAAGTGACCCTAGGACCTTTTGGAATTGAATTAGCATGTAAAATAGTTTTGGATCCACGTTATTTTTTAGTGTCGAGGCCAGGGGCGAACCTACGTTGGTTCAAGCGGGTTCAACTAAACCCGCTTGGTCGAATTTTTTTTCACTTACGTGTATTAATTCTCTGAAAACTGTATATGTAATAAAAATGGACCCACTATATCCAAAGTTAAGGCGTAGCTTGTTGGTTCAAGTGTGCTTCCTTGTGCTAGTGGTCTTGGGATCGATTCCTATTATGGCTGTATTTGTAACTCTTCATTTTTGTAGATTTTTTTAGGACACTAGTGGTGGGTCAGGACTACAACATTAATGATAGTGCTATCCTTCAATTTTCCTTACAAATTTATTATTTGAGATTTGTTTAAAATATTAATAATTATTTAGGTTATATATTTATAGTTTATTTATTATTGTGCTTAATTTTTCATTTATTTTAGAATTAAAAATACCACCTCAAAAAGAATTTCTGGGAGATATTATGAAAATAAAATATAATTATTATTATTCTAGATTACCATTATGGTTCATTGTAACTTGAACCCACTTGAATAAAATTTTTGGTCCGCCACTGGTTGAGGCAAAGTCGACACGACGCATCAAGATCGCGCCGGCTCACTGACTCACACGGAAAATGCCATAACTTTCCACTCAGTTATTGGATTTTTGCGAAATTGGTATCGCTAGAAAGTTAATTCAATTATATATAATTTGGTGGGTCTTGAGATGAAAAATTTCACGTATATAAAAAGTTATACACAGTTAAAGCATATCCTTGTAGAATCGAATATCAAACTTTGGACGAATTAAATGACCTTAGCTCCACTAGGCTCTAAGTGATTTCTATGAACAATCTTCACCTCAAAAGCTCATCAAACATAAGGATAAAGATCATGAAACTTATATTCACATGAGAATCACTAGGATTATAGCTTATACACGTAAGAATGGTGGTTCATAGACTAGCCCAAAAATGTGGGATATTACAATGTCGCAACTTAATTTTCTGCTGTCTATTACGCTTTTAATCATGTTGGCGTATGAACCATTGTGATGAAGGGCAATGAACACTGTCTCCTTAGACATGCATTTCCAAATCCAAAATTTAGGAGTCTCCTCCCATTCACCCAGAAATTCATCACCAACAACTACGTATTCTATAATAGATATGATAAACTTCGATGATAGTATTTAATAGATCCAAGCAGTTGTTTATGATCCTAGACTTAGTAGATTGTTGTAGTCTTATTCTTACCAGATTTTTGTACAGTACTTGATATCGCTTTTCCAATGACCACCGGAATAATGCAACGGATTAGAGTTGTGGAACAAGCTAAGGAGTGTTGGAATTATTGCTATTGAGCCTAGAATTGATTTAAAAAGTTGGACTAAATTTTAAGCTTTTTGAATGAAAATGAATGAAAATGTAGGGATTAAAATATGAGAAAATGACTTAAAACAATGGAGATAATGTCAGTTTCCAATGGATACCAAGAAAATCACTGAAAAATTGCAAAAAAATCATTGAAAAATTGCGACACAGGGTGTTGGTAGTGAGCTTCATTGAGAAGCTTTGTTTTTTTAAAAAAAATATTAATATCTAATATTTATATTTTTGGAAATGGGCTAAAGTGTATTTTCTAAAATATAGGGACTGAAGTAGGGGTATATTAAAGTGCATTTTTAAAATTGTGTGCTAATGTTGAAATTTTTTTTGTGGTCCCATTAGGGTGTCTCTTTTTTAAATTATTTGAGACTAGTGTCTCTTTTTCGAAGAAAGTTCTCAAAAGTCTCTAAAACATCAACTCTCCTAAGAAAGGAAGGATGGAAAAATTAAAAGCAAAGTGATAAAGATAAAATTGATTTCTTTACCCAAAAATAAGTGACAAAACCTTCTTACAATACAAAAGGATCAATTAGTTTTTAGAAATTCATAATATTTGCATTGCTACACAATAAAATATCTCCAAAATATGCCTTAATATGTAGTATGCATTAAAAAGTATGTCGTTAAAATATATGTCATAATATTATTTAAAAAGCCTAATTTAAATTCAAGGGAGAGAATGCATCATTTTTTGTAACATGGATAAAATTAAAATAATGTTGAAAAAAAGAAGGAAAAGAACTAAAATAATCACATTATTTATAAACAAACCACATGTTTCTCATAAAACTTATTTGAGTTTATTTAAAATAAAAAATATTTATCTCATCCCAAAATACTTGCTATGTTTTGAGATAATTTACATGCAAAATCTATAAAATTTGTGTCAGAAACAATAGTTACTTTTGCTCCTTAATACATCTTCTTGTGTTCATAACCAAATCAATACCCCAAAGTTCAACTCTCGTTCCTCTTTATATCCTCATATCATCCTCCATAAAAATGATCAAACAACAAATATGAAAGGTTAGGTATTACTATAAACAACTCCCATCATATTTGAAGCTATAAATTAAATAAAACCTCTTCGTGAATAATAATGTAGAAGAACTGAGAATTTAGTAAATAAAAAATGCAATATAAACAGAAAACTTACACATTTAAACACATTCTGAGAAAGAAACTGGAACGCCAAAATATTTGCGAAGGCGGTCAAGTTTCTTGAATAGGACTATTTCCTGATGCATCTTTTTGGGGCTTAATATAGAAAAATACCCAATTACCCCCCTGAAATATACCCAAAAAGGCTATGACACACCTCAATTTAAAGGGGGTCCTATTACCCCTCTAAACTAATTAAAAGTGTAATTTTGACACCCTTAGTGCCTATGTGGAACATACGTGGCACACACGTATGCCTACATGGATACTTCAGTGTGTTGTGCCATGTATGTTCCACGTATGTGCTACATAGGCACTAAGAGTATCAAAAATACACTTTTAAGTAGTTCAGGGGATAATAAGACCCCCTTTAAGTTGAGATGTGTCATAGCCTTTTTGGGTATAGTTCAGGGGGGGTAATTGGGTATTATCTCTCTTAATATATATGAAGATATATTTTTTTTTCATTTATTTATGATGAGTTAATGAAAAAAAAAAAGCTATGTCCCTTCACTTACTATTTCTCTTTATGAAGAGAACCATTATGCCTAGAACAATTTTTTCTTTCTGAAGGAAAATGTTATTTAATATGAAAAAAGAATATAAATGACAAATATAGGAGAAAAAAATATAAATGGCTTTCTTGATCATTAGGGGGAGTCATATCAGCAGACCTACGTTCCAACTTTATATATATACTATTATTTCGGGTACAAAAATCTGTATGTTTCAACACAAACTTCAATACTAAGTTCAAGAACAACTTTCAATAACTACAATGAAGTTACAATAACTTCAAATACAAGTCCAAATGAATAATCAAATGAACTATAAAAATGAAGTGTTTATCAACTTTAAGAATAAGATGAAGCAGAAAATTGTAGAATTAAGTCCATCGAATACACGGTGTGTCCTTAAGGAATTTATTCCCCTCAAGTACCCGAGGTTATTGAATTTTTCCTCTCAGGATAAAATGATTCTCTTTCTTAAAATAGCGGTACCTTAAATTTTCAAAAACTTCGAACACACTCAACGATTTGATGATCATACCAGAGTTTTTAGAAGAAGAAGAAGATTGTTTCTCTACTCAAAAAATTGTCTTTACCTGAGAAAAACTTTAAATATTTATAGTCATCAAAGTGTTTCTTTATAAAGAGAAGCAATGGTTTAGAAAGGTGCACTCCTTCATAAAGGTGCAACTCTTTGAAAAATGTACAACTCTTCAAAAAAGTCACAACCCATTGGAAAAGTCATAACCATTCAATCCGAAAAGGTGTTGATTCAAATTGCATCCTTTCTCTTGGTGTCTTTTAAAAAAAAAATACCTATTTATTTACGGACAAGTGTGTAATAAAAAAAGACTAATTGCATTTGGATAAGCAAGTTTCCCTTTGAACTTTCTATAGTGAACATGCATCGGATGCACTCAGTTAATCGGTACACTTGATATTTTTTAACCATCAAACTTTAATGTACACCTAGACAACACAAGTCATATAAGCAACCTTTTATCGTTTATGGTTCTCACGGTTTGGTTCATTTCAACCATGAACACATCCTAGTTTCATGAGAGCGTAGATAATAGGTCATTACTAACATTCTCCTTGAAACGACTTCCACTTCACCCTTACATAGGTGATTCCTAAATGTTTAATTCTATAGATCAAACTATTGTGTCAAATCTTCCAAACTTAGAAATCATTAAAAAGATTCAATCCATAAGCCTTATCCTTGTTCTCTGAACATTGTCTTCATCATGAGAATGAGTTGAGTTTATTGACAATTTGAACCGTCAGTCACAACTTTGTTTGATCTCCTTGGACCTAGCTCATGGGATCTTCAGTCTGCTAGGTAGAGTTACCTCCATGCTGACTTGTCCTAGGCCTTAAACCCATTTCCTTCAATGATCTCTCAACTCCCTCTCCAGATAGGCCTTTTGTAAATGAATTTGACACATTATCCTTTGACTTTATATAGTTAACAGTGATAATTCCACTAGAGAGTAGTTCTCTAATAGTATTATGTGTCCATCTTATATGATGAGATTTATCATTATACATTATGCTCTCTGCCCTACCCATCGTCGCTTGGCTATCACAATATATAAATTCTGGTGCCTAATGGTTTGGGATAATAAGAAATATCTTCCAAGAAATTCTAGAGCGATTCAGTTTCTTCACCGGCTTTATCTAATATGATAAATTCTGATTCCATTGTAGAGCAGCTAATACATGTCTATTTGGATGATTTCCAAGAGATGCGCTTCCACCTAACGTAAATACATATCCACTCATGGATTTTACTTTATTTGATCCAGTGATCCAATTTGCATCACTATATCCTTCAATGACCGTTTATTAATGGCGCCCAAGCAAACATGCAAGTGTACGTGGTCTTATCAAGTATCAAAGTGGCCTTCGAGAATCCAAGTATCGATCCCGCAGACCAACTATCCAATTCTAGTTTAACAATTGAGTGAAAGAAACTAAAGTATTTAAAAAGTTTATAAACTAAAACTAAACTAAACTAATACAGAAAAATAATGACTTAAGACAATCAATGGATAGAAGCCTAGGGTTAAGGCTTACGAACAATCCTACTACGTTATTGAACTTTATTCGGTAAATCGCTTATTTTTGTTGTTTATTTATATTGTTAATTGCATGATTATGGTCTCCCGACCTCTAACCTTTTACCTAATTTGGATATTACAACTACATCATTGAGCGGGGATGCAATAATCCAATTAAGTATTTTAAAGCTATCATCCTATGTGTGAATCAAGTAAGGCTACTAAGCATATCCCTTTCCTAGATGTTAATTAAAATTCCTTATTTTATAAAGAAACAAGAACCATATTTTGTCTATTCCCATATTCTATCTCCCTATTCCCTCTTCCGAGATCACAAGGTCGACAATACAGGTATTCTAAGGGTGATCAATCCTCAAAATAATTAAAACAAGAATAAACAAATAACCATAATGATAAGCAATTAAAGAAAATTAATTCAAAATGAAAGTAGTCATGATCTTGGCCTTAACCTCAAAAAAGGAGTTTTAGCCTTTAATGGAATTATTCATCATTCAATCCCTTGGATTGATGATACAAACAATAAAGAAAACTAAATTAAAGAATGGTAAAACCTAAAAAGAAGTTGTGGTAGCCTCCAATGCTCTAAGATGTCTAAAAGTGTATAAAAATGTGATATAACATGTATTTATTGTATAGGAGCAAGCAAATTCCATGTTGTAAAATGAAACATTTAGTTATTGAGCTCGTGACTGGAGAGGGCGCCGCCCTGACTATAGTCCCGCTTAAGGCAAGGTTGCGCCCTAGTTTGAGCGCCACTCCAGGTAAGAAGTCGCCTCCATATCACCTTGGTTCACTGTTCTGGTTCCTTCTGAACCGTTTGGATTTCTCCACACACCAAAAATGCTTCCCACTTGCCCTCACTCTCCCTTGACATTTCAGGTATCCAAATTTGTGTCAAGATGCGTATTGTGCATCCGTGATCCATTCCAAGCCTTTTTGAGTTGTTTCCACTTGATTTGAAGCTTGTATATCCTTAATATATCATCATAATCCATTAAAAAATCATTTCACAACAATTTAAGGTTCAAAACAATTCAACATCCAACACGACGAACTAGAAACACGAGCTAAGCATAGGCTAAATTCACATTGAGCTTAAGCTTATTGTTTTGACTGCTGTATTGATCCAATTAACCCTTGAACATTAACAACAATTTTTTCACATATAAATACATAATAACAATCTTAAGAACTCATTAAACACGTTAGAACCCAACAGATAGACTAGACAAACACCTAGCTCAAGCTAGTCACACTAGTTTTCTCGGTTGAACTCTAAATGATCAATTAGAATCAAAACTTGTTTGAAAACATCATTAAACATTCTAAACACATACATTGACACTTAGATTCAAATTTATATCATTATCAAAACATTAAGAACATGAATTATCCTCAAAACAAGGCTAAAAAGGCTAGAATAATGACACTAGAATGCATAAATGCACCCAACATCACCACCCCACACTTCAACCCTTGTTCTTCCTCGAACAATTCTTAACTATAAGCATCATGAGCTGAAGAGACTCCACACTTATACTACATACAAGACACTCAAGCTAGTACTACAATGACTACTTGGAATGCAAAATTACAACACTAAGCATGTTATACACACTTGAAAGCTCAAGAATCCTACTTCCAAACATCCTAGGCTCAAGAATTGACTCACCTAGTTGGCAAAGTCATGCTTATCATTCAATCAAGTACATCCTACAAATCACCCACATTCATCAAACATGTGCCCCTCACAGTAAAAGAATTACCTATAATCACTCACAATTAAGCAATTCATAACATTATGGGTACAAGAATCAAATTACACTCACTCTCACAAGGAATTCAGAAGTTACACACAATGAACCATAGTCTTGACCTTAGTGTAATGTCCCACTAATATAAGAATGTGAAATTTAGGATCAAATAGGCCTTTTTTGGGTTGCAATGTAGGCTAAGGGATGGGTAAAAACTATTTAAAAATAATGACTAACCTCTCTAAGCTCTTTAATACACTATATTAAACATTTAAAACCAATTTCCAACAACCAAAGTACACTTTTTCATCCATCCATATCTTTTGTTTTTGCCCAATCTCTTTTAAGCATTTTCACAAACACATGGTGGGCATATTATTTATTCCTTCAAGATTTAATTTTTTTTTTCTTTTTCTACAATCATGGGAATATTTCTAACTCCATTTATGTCACTCCCAACCACTACACTTCAAATATAAACACCAATAACAATTACCTTGGGGAATTAATTTCAATTTTATTTCTTCTTCAATTTCTCAAACTCCTTTTTTAAATTTATTTATTTTTCATTAAATCACTTAGGAACTTTTTGGATCAAATTATGGTCTATCAAAGAAGTGATTAGGATACTTATGAGGCTACCAAAGAAAAGGTTAAAGGCTCAATGGGTGTTAACAATGATAACGCACAAAGGGTAGGGCAAATAGAAGGTATAAAACAAGGCTATCAAAGAAATGCCTAAATCATCTCCTAAACTTACACTCTTTATTTCTCTTTACACACACACCGGGAAAGTTTTAGGCATCACATGCAACAAGGAATATACAAAAAAAACTCACACCACACATGGCACATGCTCAACTCAATAGAATCATCATAGACTCCCAACCAAACAACAGCACAAATTTTAATTTAAGCCAAAAAGTACAAGAGTCATACTCATGAGCCTAAGAGTCTCAAAAGTAGAAATTCCCTCAATCAACATGATTTTACCAAACAAAACACTTGCACCATGCAATCAAAAATAACACTAACTAAAATATCTCACTTATTCTTATCCTAAAAAAAATTGAGCCAAAATTTAGGGATTTTCCCACCCCACACTTAAAAATCTACTTTGTTCCCAAAGTGAAATTTTAAAGTAAGAGATAGAAATACTCCCCGAGGCCTCTAGGCCTAGCTAGTAGCGTATTTAAATATCAAGAAGGTTTGAGGACCCCACACTCAGTCTTCACCATACTTCAAGCTCAGGTTTTCGGTACTCAGACGTCTCATCAACCTGTGACTCAACCAATAACAAAAACTATGTGAAATAAAAAACTAAAAAATAAAAAGAAAACATACATTAGCTTGGGTTGCCTCCCAAGAAGCGCCTAATTTAGTGTCGCGGAACGACCTAATCAATTTTTTCCTCCACCTTGAGGATATAAACTTCACCCCCAACATCACATCCATCTTTTTGCCTCGATCATAGGAAGGTGGTACAAAGATTAAGGAATCGAGTAATGGAATATGCATGGTAAACCACTCGGCCTTAAAGTGAGGTGTGTTTTTATGTCACTTATCCGTTGTAAAATCAAGAATATAGGATTTTTGTTCCTCATCTTCACACTCTTCCACTATTTTAAATGATTCCACAGACAAGACTTTATCTAAACATAATATAAAAAGGTGCTTAGAGTGAGGCCCAACCAATCCTACTTCAAAATTTACACTATCTTCAACACCATTACTCATATTCACCTTCTCAATTTTAGTCTAAAAAAATGACAATTGAGTGGTTGCAATTTTTGTGGTGGTGGTTGTATCCCCTTAACCTGCTCAACATCTCTAGTTTTCGAGTACTCATACTTTTTTGAATTATCAGCAACTTTGTCTGCAACCGATTAGGGAGTCAACTCCGCATCTACCTCGAGCTGATTATACAATTGCTTTACAACCTCCTGATGGTTTTTCAAGTCTACCAACAACTATACTTGAGACATTAAAAGTTGTTTTATTATCTTTTCCAAATTGCTCATTTGAGTTGTGGCCTGCATATTTAGTTGTTGTTGCTGAAATTGTTGTTGCTGGTTGTTTCGTGCCTAAATTTGTGGATGATTCTGCCCCATTTGATTATAGTTGTTTATATAATTTTGTCTTTCAGCATATCGCACAAACAATTCTGAATATGGATTGACAGCACACATAGTTGCAGTATGACCACTTTGACTACAAACCAAACACCAAGGTGTAGTCTGCTCCACAGGTAGAACAGTATCTGCATCATATTATGAAGGTCCTGTCCACACACTTCCATCAAAATATGGATAATAAACCACATGATGTGGTCCACCATAAAAACAACAAGAATCTTCATTACTTAAAGACAACCTATCTCAAAATGTCATGTCAAGAAGAGTGATAAAGGGAGAAATAAAAGAAACTAAAAAATATCGAAAGAAAAACTAAACTATTTACAACTCAATATAGCTAAATTAAAAATAAGATAGTTTCCAATTTACAAGTCCCCGAAAACAGCGCTAAAAACTTAACAGAGCCCAAGCGCATATACAAGAAGCCAAGTATCGATCCCATAGAGACTTGTGTTAACCAACTATCCAATTCTAGTTTAATTGAGTGAAAGTAACCACAAGTATTTAAAAAGTTTATAAACTAAAAGTAAACTAAAATAATGCATAAAAGTAATGACTTAGGACAATCAATGGATAGAATCCCAGGGTTAAGGCTTACGAACAATGCTACTACGTTATTAAACTTCATTCGATAAATCGCTTATCTTGGTTGTTGATTCATTTTGATAATTGCATGATTATGGTATCCCGACCTCTAACCTTTTACCTAATTTAGATATTATAACTACATCATTGAGCGGGGATGCAATAATCCAATTAAGTGTTTTAAAGCTATCATCCTACGTGTGAATCAAGTAAGGCTTCAAAGTACATCCCTATCCTACATGCTAATTCAAATTCCTTATTTTATAAAAAAACAAGAACCATACTTCGTATATTCCCATATTCTATCTCCCTATTCCCTCTTTCGTGATCACAAGGTCGACAATACATGTATTCTAAGGGTGATCAATCCTCAAAATAATTAAATCAAGAATAAACAAACAACCATAATGATAAGAAATTAAATGAAATTAATTCAAAACAAAAGTAGTCATGATCTTGGCCTCAACCCTGGAAAAGGATTTTTAGACTTTAATGGAAGTATTCATCATCCAATCCCTTGGATTAATGATACAAACCATAATGAAAACTAAATTAAAGAATGATAAAACCTAAAACGAAATTGTGGTAGCCTCCAATGCTCCAAGATATCCAAAAGTGTGTAAAAACATGACATAATATGTATTTATAGTATAGGAGCAAGCCAATTCCATGTTGGAAAAGGAAACTTTCAGTTATTTAGCCCGAGACTAGAGAGGGTACCGCCCTGGCTATAGTTGCTCCAGGCAAGGCTGCACACTGGTTTGAGCGCCGCTACAGGCAAGGCGTCACCTCCATATTTCCTTGGTTTACTATTTTGGTGGATTTTTAATAGTTTGGGTTGCTGCACGTGCTAAAATAACTTCCCATGTGCCCTCATTCTCCCTGGACATGTCAGGTGCCCAAATTTACATCAAGTTGCGTATTGTGCTTCCATGATCCACTCTAAGCCTTTTTGATTTATTTCCACTTGATTTGTAGCTTGTATATCCTTTATTTATCATTATAATCAGTTAACCAAGCATCCTATAGAATTAAACACAACAATTTAAGGCTCAAAACAACACAACATCTAACACAACAAACCAGAAACATGAGCTAAGCATAGGCTAAATTCACATTGAGCGTAAGCTTATTGTTTTGACTCTTGTCTTGATCCAAGTGACCCCTGAACATTACCAATAAGTTTTTTAACATACAAATACATAATAACAATCTTAGAAACTTATTAAATACATTAGAACCCAATGCGATAGACTAGACAAACACCTAGCTCAAGCTAGTCACACTAATTTTCTCAGTTGAACTCTACATGATCAATTTGAATCAAAATTTGTTTGAAAACATCATTAAACATTATAAACACATAAATGGAAACTTATATTCAAATTTATCTCATTATTAACATATTAATAACATGAATCATCCTCAAAATAAGGCTAAAAAGACTAGAATAATGACCTTAGAATGCATAAATACACCCAACATCAGTTATTATAATGAAAAGTAAAGTCTTGAGTGTATTTAAGATACCCCAAAATTATTTCATTGACATCCAATGAGTTTTATTAGAATTACCCATGTACCGACTTAATTTACTAATAGCAAATGTTGTGTCTAGCCATGTACAATTCATGATATTTATTAAACATCCTAACACTTTTGAGTAGTCCAACTGTGAGTCGCTTTCACCTTCATTCTTTTGAAGTGCAAAGCTCACGTCTAATGGAGTCTTGGAAATACCAAAATCCAAATACTTGAACTTGTCAAGTACCTTTTTGATGTAATGAAACTGTGATAATGTCAACCCTTGTGGAGTTTTATGGATTCTTATGACTAAGATCGTATCCACAACTCCAAGGTATTTCATATCAAATTTTCTCTCAAGTATTTATTTCATAGAATTAATTTCAGAAATATCTCTACTGATGATAAATATGTCATCCACACATAAACAAATAATGACTTTGTGATTTGGTGTGTCTTTAATATAAATACATTTATCACATTTTCTTAACTTAAAGATGTTTGTCAACATGGTTTGGTCAAACTTTGCATGCCGTGTTGGTCAAACTTTGCATGCCATTGTTTGGATGCTTGTTTTAGTCCATAAAGTGACGTAACAAGTTTGCACACCTTCTTTTCTTTACCAGAAACCACAAACCCTCAGGTTGTTCCATGTAAATCTCTTCTTACAACTCTTCATTTAGGAATATTATTTTCATATCCATTTGATAGATTTCAAGACCATATACTGCCTCTAAGGCAACTAACATCTGAATTGACATTATCCTCGTTACAAGCGAGTATGTATCAAAAAAATCAAGGTCTTCCTTCTATTTGAAGTCTTTTACTACAAGTCTTGTCTTGTATTTGTCAATAGTACCATCCACTTTTATTTTATTTTTTGAAGATCCATTTAGAACCTATAGGCTTATTTTCATGAGAAAGATTAACCAAATTTCATGTATGGTTGCTCAAGATTGAACCAATCTCTCTATTGTATACCTCTTTTCAAAAGATGGAGTCTGAAGACAACCTCGCTTCTTTAAATATTTGAGGTTCATTTTCAAGGAGAAACAATACAAAATTTGCTCCAAAGGAAGTTGATGTTCTTTGATGTGTACTACATCACGGATACTCATCATTACGTACATTATCTCTTGGTTCATCTTGAGGTAATTTAGACCCCTCACTATACTGCTCATGTCCAGTTTTATACCAATATATATGTGCAAAGAACTCAGAATTATCTTATTTAATTACCACATTTTTATTAATATTTGAATGTTTGGATTTATGAACCAAAATCCTATATGCTTTACTACTTTTAGCATATCCAATAAACACGCATTCCGCAGTCTTAGGTCCTATATTTACCCTTTCTGGTATAGAAATTTGTCCATCGCTAGACACCCCACACTTTAAAATATTTTAAGTTGGGTTTTCTTTCTATTCATTTTTCATATGAAAATGAAAGTGTCTTACTATGAGGCACTCTATTGAGTATTCGATTAGTTGTCTGGATAGCTTCCCCCCATAAGTTTTGCAGTAAACCTGAACTTATAAGTAAGACATTCATTATTTCTTTTAATGTTCGATTTATTTCTTTTCACAATGCCATTTGATTGAGGTGAATACGGGGTAGTAGTTTGATGGATGATTTCATTCTCTACACATATCTCCATAAAAGGAGATTCATATTCTCCACCCCTATCACTTTTTATCATTTTAATCCTTTTTTTTCATTGATTTTCAAGTTTTATTTTATATTGCCTAAATGTGTTTATTGCTTCATCCTTACTATTTATCAAATAGATATAATAGTACCTAGTGCAATCGTCAATAAAAATTATAAAATACTTTTTTCCACCACGAGATGGTGTTGACTTCATACCACAAATATTTGCGTAAATTAAGACTAAGTGATTAGAATTCCTTTCAATGAACTTATACGGATGCTTAGCATACTTTGATTTCACACATGTTGACACTTTGATGTACTAAACTCAAAGTTTGGCAAAACTTTTAAGTTAATCTGTTTTTGCAAAGTTTCGTAATTGGCATGTCCTAATCATTCATCCCGCAATTCATTAGACCCAAGAAAGTAAGAAGAAATAGAACTTTTATTGATCACAATAATCATTATATTCATCTTAAACAGGACCTCGGTGAGGTAGCCTTTTCCTACATACACTTCCCTTTTGCTAATTACAACCTTATCAGAAATAAATATACATCTGAATCTATTTTTGATCGGAAGTGATATAGAAATCAAGTTCTTTCTCAGCTCCGGCACATAAAGGACGTTATTGAGAGTCAACATTTTGCCTGGCGACATTTTCAAGTAGATTTTTTCTATCCTTCAACCTTTGCTGTTACGGAGTTAGCCATATAATTTTCTCCTCAACTTAAGCCAAAGAGTATGAAAAAAACAACTCTTTGTTGGCGCAGACATGGCGAGTATGAAAAAAATAACTCTTTGTTGGCGCAGACATGGCGGGTAGAACCAAAATCTATCCACTAATCTCTAGGATTACCCACCAAGTTTCATTCTTAAAGCATGGCACATATATCATCCATTTATTTTTGGATTCAGCCATGTTGACTTGATCCTTCTTGTTGCCTTTCTTAGGGGTCTAACAATCTACAGACTTGTCACCTGCCTTGACACAATTAAAGCACTTCTATTTGAATTTCTTCTTTGGCAGATTGCTTTATTGTTCAGCAACTTTCTTACTTTTCTTTGAGTTGTTAGGCTCATCATCCACAATATTAGCTCAACTGATTGAGGAATCTTCTTTCGACCTCTTCTCAGCAACTTTGTTATCTTCTTCAATACGCAACCTCACTATGAGGTCATAAATTGACATCTCCCTGCACTTATGCTTCAAGTAATTTTTGAAGTCCTTCCACAAAGGTGGCAACTTATCTATTATGGCCACTACTTGGAAAACCTCATTCGCAATCAAACCTACAACAAAGGTCATGTGATTATCAATAACATATTTAACATGTTCAAATAAGGTATTTACTATATTCATACCTCCTGGTAGGAAATCATGGATGATTACTTGTAATTCTTATATTTGAGATACAACAGTTTTACTGTCAATCATCTTGTAGTCAAGGAACTTTGCAATAAAGAACTTTTTAGTTCCTGAATCCTCATTTATATACTATCATTCCATAGCATTCCACAACTTTTTCGAGGTCTTTATACTACTGTACACATTAAACAGGTCTTCTTGGAGGCCACTTAGGATATAATTCTTATACAAGAAGCCCGGGTGTTTTCATGCCTCCATTACAACAAACCTCTCCTTTTCTGATGTATCTTCAGACAGTTATGGAGTATTTTCAAAGATGAACCTTTGAAGACATAAAGTTATCAAATAGAAGAAAATTTTTTTCTGCCAGTGTTTGAAATCTACACCTAAAATTTTTTTGGGTTTCTCCGCAGGTGCCATTGCAGGCGTAACACTTGTACGGCTTAACGTAACAATAGTTTCTGCTACTACACTTGTCATTCCATCATTTGCATGACTTTTAACATTCATTTTTCTGTCACAAAAAGGCAACCAACTTAGTATGTCAGAATACTAATTATAATGTTTTAGAAACTTTAAACATCAATTTGTTTCTAGTTTAACGATGAAGTTTTATATTTTTCTAATCGCCAACCGAATGAACTTTAAATCCTGATGAAGCTTTTATATCTTTAGATCACTATTAAGTTCAAACAGAGTAGAAAACAACACGATTTAATCTCCAAAAATCAAATAGTATAGATTATGAAAGTAATTTATTTATAAATGGTGAAAAAATAAATTATCAAACAAGCATAAAAAAAAATCAATAAATTCCTTAAGCTTGTTATTCCGGGTAAAAAAATCTGTATGTTTCAACCTAAATTTCAATACTAAGTTCAAAAACAACTTTCAAGAACTACAATGAAGTTACAACAACTTCAAACACAAGTCCAAATGAATAATCAAATGAACTATGAAAATGAAGTGTTTATCAACTTTAAGAAAGAAAATAAAACAGAAAATTATAGAATCAAGTCCATCGAATACATGGTGTATCCTTAAGGAATTTATTCCCCTCAAGTACCCAAGGTTATGGAATCTTTCATTCCAGGATAAAATGATTCTCTTTCTGAAAATAGCGGTACCTTAAATTTTTAGAAACTTCAAACACACTCAACGATTTGATGATCACACGAGAGTTTTTAGAAGAAGAACTAGAAAATTGTTTTTCTACTCAAAAAATTGACTTTACTTGAGAAAAAAATTTAAGTATTTATAGCCATCAAGGTGTTGCTTCATGAAGAGAAGCAATGATTCAGAAAGGTGCACCCCTTCATAAAGGTTCAACTCTTCAAAAAAATCACAACCCATTGGAAAGGTCATAACCATTCAATCTGAAAAGATGCCTATTCAAATTGTATTCTTTCTCTTGGTGTCTTTTTGAAAAAAATACCTATTCATTTTTCATTCATACCTCTTAAGAACTCAACATATACATACGTACATACATATATACATACATACATACATACATATATATATATATATATATATATATATATATATATATGGAGTTGGACGGCAAGCTGCTCTCCGTCGATGTGCATGATCCGTCATTTTACTACATTATCCCTATTTAATTATTTTTAAGTCATTTAGTATTAAAAACAATAATATTTAATTTAAAAAGGTAAAATAGTCATTCATGACATACTGCTTCAACGTCTTATATGGAGCTCACTTAAATTTTTTTCACAAGTATTTCTTATAATATTTTTGTTATATCAACTCTAATTAGTTATTATGAGTCATTTATGACATGCCTACTTCGCTATTTCAATCGTGATTTTACTATATCATTTTTGATTAATTATCATAGGCCATCTAAGCATTAGAAAATTAATAATATTTCATAAAAATCTTAAAATAGAGACAAAATGATAAGTTAACTCTTGATGTTTTAAATTAACTTGACGACTTATATGGGGCCCACTTAATTTTTTCAAATATAACTTTTATAGTAATTTTATTATATCACTTCTAATTAGTTATTATAAGTCATTTAAGTATTAGATAATAAAAAATATTTAATATCAAGGATAAACTAGATACAAAATGATAAACTAAAAATGGTTGGACGAAGCACTTTGCAATAATCATATCTGTGTCAAAAAGAGAGTATGAGAGTAGTACACTTATTGGGATCTAAATGATTGGATTCAAACAAAAAATAAAATACATAATTTCAAGCTAAGATCTGAATGTTCAAAATTTTAATTTTTAGTGGATACAAATAAATGAAGCATAAAATTAAAAAAAATTAAATTTTATTTTTTTTATTACTTTTTCGTTTCAATTCATGTGACACCATTTAACTAAGCATGGAGTAGAAAAAAATGATATGCTAATTTTAAATTTGTGGCATAAATAAACCTCAAATTTTGTGTGATTGTAAAATATTTCATTAAAAAATAAAATGAAAATTGTACAAACAAATTGTTTCTAAAAATAGAAAAAAGACATTTTTCTTGAATATATTAAAAAGAAAAAATTGTCACATAAATTAAAACAAAAAATATATAAATATTAAGCCCATGTATGCATTCATGTAATATATGTATGTGTGTGTGTATATATATATATAGAGAGAGAGAGAGAGGGGTAGAGAGATTCATCTCATGTGGAGTTTTGGACTTGGATAACCAACGACGTCATTTCCTTGATTTCATTTCTCCATTCAATTTTCTTTAAGTTATAATTTAAAGTGAAAAAGTTTTAAGTATTAGGAATTTGGATTCGTAATTTAGAAAATATTACGCTACTATATTATGTCATCTTTTAAACTAAAGATATAAGAATCTTATTTTTGTTTATATATTCTGTTCTCTTGATCCTTTTTTTTATATTTTCCAACTTATTTTTGGTTTCACAGGACAAATTCACCCACTATTATATAATGTGTAAGACAATATAAATTATACAGATAACAATTAAATTGCATGTTTTTTGCTTTTTGCGTACTAACATGTTGTTATTATATTTGTAGCATTAAATTGTTATGAAGACAAAATTTCATGCGATAAAATATTTTTGAAAGACTTCAATAACACATTTTTTGTAATATATGAAATATGCTTAAACATCACCACATAATTTACTTTTCATTATAAGATCTCATTGGCTCTCTCGTTGGGATTAATTCACACTTAAGAAATGTTATTTTGCTTTTAAAGAATTATAGCGTCCTTATGATTACATATGTATACATATAAAAAAAATTACTAAAAATTAACATTTCGTAGAAGTCATACATACAAATATTCAATCAATATATGTGTTCTTTATGATGAATAGTAAATCATTATCAATTTTATGATATACATCACACTTACAAATAGTAAAAGGAGAATAAAAGTACTTGTTGTTTAACTTTTACAATAGAAAACTAACACTACAAAATTCAAAAATAACTTGTAATACCTTTCCGGTATCCCAGCATCTTATGCATCAACACAACGGATTTGGCCATTTATGAGATGGACAAATGATACCAAAAGACATGAAATGCACTATATTTATAAGGGAAAAGTTCCATTACATGTTCATTTAAAAGCATATTGAAAAATGACAAGTCAAAGATCAAAAAAACGTGAAAATTAATTATAGAGTAATGGAGTATTAAAGTTATTGAATCTGGACATTTGAACTTGAAGGGGGAAAGGCTTTGAATTGAAACAATAATTTTAGAGCATAAAGAAAAGGAAAGCCACAGATCCAAAAAATGTGAAAATTAACTATAGAGTAATGCAGTTTTAAAGAAAAGTAAATGGTCAAACCCATCGACAACCCCCTAAACTTCACACGAGTTTTCACTTTGGCACCTTAAGTAGACGTTGTTCACTTTTGGCACCTCAAGTAGCCATAAAGTGTGTCATTTTGACACCTTTTGCTGATTTAGCAAAGAGAGTGTATTACACTCGCTTTTGGACGTGTGGCAGGGATATTTTCGTAATTTTTTCATCTTCTTTCTCTTTCTTCTCTTTTTTCTTTACTCTTTAAACCCATTTACTTTCCCACATCATTATATACCTCCAATTATTTTTAAAAAAAAGATCAAAATTATCTTTTCTTCTTCAAGCTTAACCTCCATTAATGGAGGTTGAGTTTTTCATGGATGATAAACATGTCTCTTCATTCTCTTTGTGAGTGTGATTAGTTTAAGAAACACCCCAGCCCACCCCCACCAACCTCAAACCAACCAACCAAATTTCCTTCTCCAAATACTCAGCGCCCCACCCTCACCGTACCCCCATCGTACCCCACCTATGAATCATTGTCTAAAACACCCCAGTTCTCTTCTATTTTTATACACCATTAATAACATTATTTTTTTTTCAAGCAAAGAATTATGTCAAGCATTAATGATTGATAAAAATGGTGAAAATTTTTTTTAGAAAAATAAGCTTAAAATTCAAAAAAATGGTAGAAAAATTTTCTTGATTTTCTCTTTTTTTTTTTGTTAATTCGATCAAAGAAGAGAAAACATTTTAAGAAGCGAGCCCATTTTAAGAAACAAGAATGGTTAAAATTAACGGAAGAAAAAATAACACATTTTATAACTTGTGTCTGAATGAAAATGTACGTTTTCGTGAAGCTTGTGTTTGAAAATGACACATTTTATAGCTTGTGTCTGAAATTCGTGAAATTTTTAATGCATATCTGTCAACCTTAGATAATGGGGAGGTATGTTTATCATCCTTAGAAAATTAAACCTCCATTAATGGAGGTTAAGAAGGTTGGGTGGGGAAGACATTATTGGAGGCTTTTTTGTAATTATTTGGTAAAAAAAACATTTGTCATTAATTTATTGATCATAAATATGATGTGGCAATTTAAATGAGTTGGCACAAAGCAATTGATCATTTTATCCACGTTGGCAGTGAGTGAGATACACTGTGCTGGTGTCGAAAGGTGTCAAAATGACACACTTTATGCCTACTTGAGGTGCCAAAAATGAACAATGTCCACTTGAAGTGTCAAAGTGAAAGATCGTGCCAAGTTTAGGGGGCCGTCGATAGGTTTGGCCAAAGTAAATAGTTTAATGAATCTGGATATTTGAACTTGAAGGGAAAAGGCTTCAATTGAAACAATAATTTTACAATTTAATAAACCAAGTTAACACTCGTATACTATATAAATTAAAAAGCTTACAATGATTAATTAAGTCTTATTTAACACTAGTGAATCCATTCGCGTTTGCATGAGTTAATTAGATTTTCGAATAGTAAAGTTTTTAAATAAATTCTTTTATTTTTCAGCTATTTTATATTTTAACTAACTATATTATTCACTAAATTATGTACATGTATTTTTTTTTTATGAGCTTTTTTCACTTAAATATTTTCAGTATGTTAAAATATTTAAATTTAAAATAATTCATTAACAATATTTTTATTTTTCCTAAAAGAAAATAAAGAAAGAAAAAGTTCAATGAAAACTTGATCATACTTTACAAATTCCAAAAATTGATTATTTATGTATATATTTAATATAAATCTAATTATATGAATTTCTTATACTCTTTTCATCTTATTTTATTCCTTTTTTTATTTTTATATTATTTATGTTTAGTGTTTTCCTTTGTTCTGTTTTTCTCTTTCTTACTTCCCTGTTCATTTTCTTTAAAAATATCAAATCCCATTTTTCTTCTTCTGACTCCCTAATGTTAATACTTTCTTAATTGCCACAAAAATATTAACAAATAATTTATATAGATATCTCCATATCATTTTCCATTGTTGGACAAAAAATTACTAAAGTGATATTAAAGAATTATTAAAAAGTAAATGCATTTATACCAACAAAAGAAAAATCCATTTGCAGCTTGTTTTTAAATTCACAATAAATACTAAAGTAACACATAATTTTTTATAAAGAAGCTTTGTTTTGCCTTTACTTTTAAATCATAAAATTTCATAAGTAGCTTCAAAAAGCACACTTTAGCATGAAATCTTGAATCACAGAATAAAAAAATGCGAAGTACACCACACTTCTTTTCATGAAAAATGTTCTCGCTATGACCACTTTGTGAAAATGATAATTTACCGTAGCCATTTATATAGTTTCTAACTTTCACAAGAATAAAAATTTGCGATGAAATACGATACCTTCCAAATTATGACATGAATTATGACTCGTAAATTACAAGATGCTCTCACACACAATTTATCTATCCACTCATAATTTCAAACATATTGTGAACATAAAAAAGAGTTGTTCAAATCGATAACTGAAGGAATATTATGTAGAATGCCACAATACTTCATATGATTAAATTTAATAATCTATGGAGGTGAAACGTAAAAAAATTATTAATAAAATCATATCATAATTCAAAGCAATCGAAATATGTATCATAAGAAAATTATTTAATCTACAAAAAAAATTAAGATCTACCTCAAAAGTAAATTAAAACGACAAAGAGAGAAATGTGTTAATCACTCAACATACCTCAACGTGTGTGAAGAAAACTTATAGCCATCTATTTATAATCTTTGACATTCTCATTAATTTCTAACTCTTTATTGACCTCATAACTTTTCAATATCCCGCACCTCTTCATTATTTGAAACCGTTTAGTTTCATTTCTCATCTTAATTATTGTTATTGTAATAATTATTTTTATTAGTATAAAGTTCAACTCTTTTGTTTTACAATCAATTGTTCAATTTTCCTGTAGCAAAGAAGAGCATCAAATGAAATGAAAGAGAAGGCAAAAAGGATTAGAAAAACGTATATTTAAAAGTTGAACATTTAATTGTACATTACAATTACAACGTAGTCTTAGCAATTAAGAAATTGAGTAGGTTTCAATGAGTTGTAAATTATTTTTTCATAGAAATTGAGTAGGTTTCAATGAGTTGTAAATTATTTTTTCATAAATATAGTTCATTTTAAATAAGAAGAATGAAGAAAAAAGTTTTAAAATATCAGAAAAAGACAAATGAGAATGAAGGTCATACAAAGGTGCGAAATTACCTCCTTTATGACCTTTCCTTATATTATATATAGATCTCACAGGAGACATGTTGCAGTAATTAAGAATGCACCCGGCCAAGTATTGGCCTAGTTAACTTTATTTTTAATGCATGGGAAAGCAATTTTCCTGCCTAATTTTGCCTTAAAAATCACAACCCCCCGCCCCCCTCATTTTTGAATAATAGTCATACTCTCTTCTTTATCCTAATTGAATTTTAAAAATATCTATTATATCCTCTCATCATCAATTTTTTATTTTCTTACTTATTAAAAATTATCATATTTTCATTTTTTTAAAATCCATGTAACAAAATTTTTACAAAAATAAGAACATTATCTTCTGAGCAGAAAAAAAGAAATAGTAATTAAGCATATAAGTTAATGATGATCTATAATGAAGTAAACTATCATAATAAGAAAATTAGTTTTATTAATAATAATTCAAACTCTAATACTCGAGAAAATATATAATTTCACCCCGAACTTGTCGGCATAATTTACTTTAGACCTTAAACTATACAAGTAATTATATATCCCTCTTAATAACTTTAAAGTGGATTTTATACCACCCTAATAGCTGATGTGGCAAAATTAAAAAAATTCAATGCGTAAATGAAAAAAAATAGAAAAAAGATGGAGCCCACTTTAAAATTTTACAAATTTTCTTTCCTTCATCTTCCTCATACCCAACCATCCCTCTCTTCTCCTTCTTCATTTTTTTTTTCAAATTCATTCAACAAACCTAACTAATTCATAATTGAGACATATTTGATTGAAATTTTTAAGTAATAGTTAAAAAAAAGGTTAGGAGTTTAAAGAACACCAACTAATGGTCAAACTTCCAAGAGATCTCAACTTTCAATCTACTAATTCAAACATTATTTTCAACTACATACAAATATTATGATTATAACCTTTTGTAATTATATATGCATTAAAATAGTTAAACAAAAAAAATTTCATTTGATTATAAAACACAAGTAAATGATGTAACTTTTTCTAAAAAACGATAAGAGTGCGATATTATTTTCTCTATTTTTCATATAAAGTTGTCAATTTGAAGACGAGCTAGTGAAGCTAGATTTGGAGGGGTGGGGTGGGGGAGTTGTAGATTCAAGAAAAGGAAAAGGAGGGGTGGGGGAGAGTCGGTGAAGCTGGATTTGGGGATGGGGGCGGGGTAGGATGAGAGATTTGCAGATTTAAGAAAAAAGAAAGGGAGCGGGTTTGGGAGGGGAAGGGGGGAGGGAAGGGGAAGCAGCTAAAGCTGGATTTAAGGGTGGGGTGGGGGAATTACAAATTCAAGTAAAGGAAGGAAAAGGATTAGGGGTGGGGGCGGTGGAGAAAAAAGGTTAGGAATAAGATTTTTTTTTCTCTCTCTATATATATATAAACACACACACACACACATTGGTTTAAGGGACAACAACAACAACAACAACAACAAACTCAGTGAATTCCCACCAAGTAGGGTCTGGGGGAGGGGGGTAAAATGTACGCAGTCCATACGTGGCGTTGACATGACTCAAACGTGGTGCGTGTGTACTGCACTCTCCGTCGTGAGAGTGGTATAATCTTGTAACCTTGTGCTGTGCTTTACTATGTGTTTGTGTGGTACCGCGTGTCTTGAGCCGGGGGTCTATCGGAAACAACCTTTCTACTTCTTCAGAGGTAGAGGTATGGACTGCGTACATCCTACCCCCCCAGACCCCACCAGGTGGGAATACACTGGGTTTGTTGTTGTTGTTGTTGTATTTTACAAGTGAAAATAGTAAGTAATATTAACTTTATAAATATATTTGAATGCAGAAAATACAAAATAAAGAACACAAATAAGGTTGGATTTTTAAAGATTATATTTATTTAGATTTTAAATTATCATTTATGTAATACTCTATTAACGGCAATCACAACTTATTTATTTATATAAACAATAGATAATACTCGTTTCTTATCACATGGTGCTCATACTAAACATAATTGTTTTGATTTACTTGTCCAGTTAATAAAATCAAGAGAATTGTATTATATATTTTTTATTATTCCCCTTAGTATTAAATAGCTACATAAAGTAGTAGTATAGAAAAATTTAAAGTTTCAAAGTATCATTAATAAGGTTAATTCGGAAAAATACACCTATAAATAAAATTTTCTTAAGGGTTGTGTCATGTCAACAAAAGTCAAGTAATATGAAATCGATGTAGTAAGAGAATGGTGAAACACAAAAAATATATGCACATGCATGTACATACACTAGTTTACACGTACGCGCCTCGCGCGTGTACCTCATTTTATTGAGTTCAAACGTTACATTAATTAGAATATTTGTTTAAATAATAAAGATGAATACAATAATTAAATTCTACATCTTTTGGAGAATTAATTTAATTAAACCTACCTTTACCAAAATAATTTCTTAAAGCCGATCGACATTCATCTACCACTTGTAAACTGCAACTAAACAATATGATGAGAGAGACATCAAAATAATATAATTAAATCTAACATTTTGCACAAAATTTTCGCAAAGTCATCTGACACTCATCTACCACCTGTAAACTATAACAAAATAGTACGACAATAGAGATATCAAAATAATACAACTAAACTTTACCTTTTCACAAAAAAAAATTCTCAAAATAAAGATATAAAAATAATACAATTAAACCTAATCTTTACCTAAAAGAATTTCTTAAAGCCGACCGACATTCATCTACCGCCTGTAAACTACAATAAAATAATCCAATAGTGATCACAAAGCTTCAGTTTTGATGAAAATAATTCTTTTCTGAGTGAAAATTTTGACTATAAAGAATGACTTTAATGAAAATAAATAAGATATATATACACACACACACGTAGAATTCTATTATGTTGACAAAAATAGTGAAGAAGTTGAGGATTAAAAAATTAAGCATCCACCAGTCTAGACATGCTACCGAATCAAATTAGATGGACATCAGTCATATTTTTTCAATAAGTAAACCAGTTTCTTGTCCAGTTTAACGTGCATCTCAATATTTATAGAAGTATTTCTTAATAGATTTCTATTTTAAGAGTATTTTTCTATCATATTTTAGGAGTATTTTTCTAATTGATCTGTACAAAGAAAAATATTAATTGATTCTCCTTTCATATATTTTAAGAGTCCCATATATTTTAGGAGTTTAGTTAATATAATAAAAATAATTAAATAATAAATTGAAGAAAATAGTGAAAAGATAATTTTGCTTAAAGGAGAATCTTTTAATGAAGGACAAAAAGTTTAAATCATATTTTTAAGGGTGTTCACACTTTTAATATTATATATATACACACACTTAGGGTAGCTTGATTGTGAACAAGTTATCCTGAGATTAGTTATCCCAAAATAAGTTGTACCAGCATGTATACATGATAACTTATCCTATCATTGTGGTATAAATAGTGGGACAAATACTTTCAAAACTAATTAACACCTCTAACCAAACGCTGGATAAATTAATAATCTTGAATTTTATTTTCAAATTATTATACCTTATATCCCATACCAAACGACTCTTTAAATACATATACTATTGAAATACGGTCTTAAAAATAACATTAAATTTTGTGATAAATTCATAAAAAATATTATTTTACATATAATATTAATAAAATAAAATGCTATAAATACCCATGTTAAAAAAATATATATTATTTATATAATATAAAGAGGTATTTGATAAATATTGTATTTAAATTACAAGGGCAAAATGGAAATTGCATAGGATTGGGAGGGGGGAGTATGATTATTGTT